>NC_092862.1:56259419-56284573 GCF_032062135.1 Pyxicephalus adspersus | reverse complement strand
TATATATATATATATATATATATATATATATATATATATATATATATATCACACAAAAGAAGTTCCTTTGGTATGCAATGACTTTTATAAAGGGATACATACTTCAAATAAACTAAATAAATGTAGTACAATGCGGCTATCTTACATCAAGCTCCATTTTATGTTTTATTCATAGTTCACATACTTGTTTAAGTCTTTGTTTCATGCAGTTCTGTTTCTTTATTCCTCCTGGAATTTTGAGTGTAATCACAGATTTGGTTAAAACCATAAGCTCTTTGAATATCCCAAAAATGCATTTGGGCAATATCCTTACAAAGTTTCTTAAGGACAAAATTCGGTTAGTTAGTTTTTTATTGGCGATTAACTAAATGTGTAGTGATGTTAAACTGTGAATTGATAATTATTAGGTGGTAGAGCATGTTGTTCCTAGTAATGGTTTTTATTTTCACACTCATGTTGCAGGTCATTAACCACTTGCTGTTACTAGCACAGTATATTCAAGTTGTCTTTTTTAAGATTAAGAATGCAAAGGTGTGGACGTACTGAACCAAGTGCCTTTTGGTTGAATGACTACTTACAAAACCAATCCAATGTAGAAAGTTTCCATTAAAACAGCTAACAGGAGCAATATTATATAAATTTAATACGTTTTATTCCAGTTAACCCCATAACAAGAACCTGCTCGGAGCCTCTTATGTTTTACCACCATCTGTGTGCCTATTGGGGGGGTACCACAGTTCCTGTAGTGATAAAGATTGGTCTGGGCAATAGGTGGACCAGAAAAAAACATGGAGCAAAAAAAAACCAAAAACATAATTTTAGTAGAGTGGTAGCGTGAAGAACAGTTAAAGTGTGACTAAACCCAGCTTATACCCCTGTTCTAGTTCTGATGCAGGTGCCACCAAACAGACAGATGCTGAATGACCACTATACAAGTAAAGGGAGGAGAGCACAGCAGGGTACGGCTTGCTTGTTCTCCCCGTCCCCTCTCCATAGAACAGAACAGCAATGTGTGTACAGCACTCGTTTATTCACCTATCACTCTTTTGTTGCTGGAAATGATCTTGACAGAACAATACAGGTAGTCCCCGGGTTACATACGAAATAAGGACTGTAGGTTTGTTCTTAAGTTGAATTTGTATGTATGTCAGAACAGGTACATTATTTTAATTAATGCAATTAGTACAGAAGTTTGTCTCAACATAATATTAGGCAGCATGGTGTCAGTTATTGTAATAAATCCTCACTGTGAGCTATTCACAAACAAAGCAAAAAAAAAGCAAAAGAACTTTATGGAGCCTAGACATTCATTAACTTCTGGAGCAAGCTGTGCTCTGATATGCAAAAAGAAACAACCACATAGTTTGCCTTGGTCACTAACCTCCCTGGCGGTCCTATTATGTAAGTATTTTTATGCCAAAACCGGTAAATTGTTGGAAACTTATTTACATTGTAGGCCTATAATTCTTAGGCATACCTCACCGAAATATCTCCAATATTTATTACATTTAATAATAAAAAAATCTGTTAAAACAAGGGTGCATAAAATACTGAAACCTGTAATATAACTGTACAGTAGCATGTATAAATATATATATATATATATATATATATATATATATATATATATATTATAATTTTTTTTTTTATTATTTTATAATGATTCCTTTGTATTGGATTTGATACAGTTATGTTGTAGGGATCGATGCTGGAGGATGCCGCTGGGACCAGGTGTTTGTTTTATTTTTTTAATGTTTTTAGCTCGGGGATACCGCTTTTAGCAGGTTTTTTTTTACCCTGAGCCACACTGGGGATTACTGCTCAGGTGGTTACAAAGTTACAAGAGGCTGCATAAAGAGCTCACCCCCTAAGATCATCCACAAGCTCAGCTATGTTTTAGCAAAAGAATTATTCTGCAAGTCGTGCAAACCACCCCCTCCCCCATCCAGCCTCCGACCTTTGCACATGAGCGAGCAGGGAAGCCCCATTCGTATCTAGGAGTCGTCCGTATGTCCAATGTCCTTAATTCAGGGGTTACCTGTAATTGAACATGTATATGTAGCCTTAAGCTATAATGTTAATTATTTTTGGTTTGTTATCATTTTTGATTTTTGATTTATTTTCTATACTGCTTTTCAGTGTTACATAGCAGTAAAATCTGCATAAGAAAAAAACGTAATCTAACCTTTGTTCTATACAAGTAGTGTCAGTTTAGTGCAATTTAAAACTAAGACCATATAAATTGTATAAATGTATGCTTTGTATTTAAAGTAAAGCTCCTTGTTCCTAAATACCGGACATTGCATTTTTTTTGTCTAAAGTTTACTTAGAAAATGAAAAAAAAAAATAATTAAATCATTTTTCAAATAGAACAGGTCTTTAATAGAAACAAAATTTGCTGTGGTCAATAGAGTATAAAAAAATATACACAAGCCAAAATGTTTTTTTTTTTTTTTGTGCTTCATAGGAGTTTGCAGTACTAAGAGTCCTGTTAATGACTTGGCATATTGCAGCTAGCAGATGGTAGAAGTCAGTAGGCTATATATTGATATGGGCTGTGCTATGAGGGCAGGTGCCAGGCAATTGGTGTAGCAGAGCCTTTCGTTTCAATGTGCTGTTGTTTGTAGGTCTCATGTACATCAAGCAAAACATTTTGTGTTGCTTTTATTTGTGTGACATATCTGGTGTGTGTGACCATGGTTGCGTGACAGTAGTACCAGTGGGTAATTGATGTCTTGTACATGTGACAGCACTGCTCTCAGAAAAACCACTGAAATCCATAAAACAGAAAAACTCTAAATAATTCACACAATGACTATGAATAGTGTCCAACAGAAGCAAGAAATAACTAAACTAATAAAAGGAATGGAAGAACTTAGCTATAAGGAGCGATTAGCTGAACTGAATCTATTTTCCCTTGGGAAGAGACGTATAAGGGGGATATGATCACCCTGGTTAAGTATATAAATGATCAACTTAAAGAACTCTATTCCCAATTAATCATTTTAGGATCATTACAAAGAACATGGGGGCACTCTGCGTCTGGAGGAAAAGTTTAAGCCCTGAATAAGGAAGGGATTCTTCACTCTAAGGTCAGTGAATATGTTGAATTGGCTCCCTCAGGAAGTAGTTTCAGCAACTACTATAAACAGCTTTAAGATACTTTTCTAGAAGCTCAGATTGTAACTGGGTAGTAAAGCTTTAAAGTATAGATAACAGAGCCTGTATATCTGTATGTGTGTAAGTTAGTAGATGTACCTTAGCAGTCGGATATGTCTGCTTTGGAGCAGCACTGTTGGAAATCTATGTGGAGATGAAACCGGCTCTGAGCTTCTGAAGCTTCTAATACACACTGTGTGAAGATAACAGTGTGCTGTGAAAACACAGTAAGCAGTTTTAGGAGAGGAACCTTTACAACTTTGCAGGACTGAAGGTGTAAGACTAGCCTTCAGCTTTAACTTAAATGTATTCATTTTTTTTTTTTACTTGTGAAAACTTACATTTTGTAAATATCCAAAAGGCCTCAAACCGCTGCTTGATGCCTCTATCTGGATGTGACGTTTGCATCTTCAACAGACTCTGAACTGTCCCTTGGGTCATATGGTCTGATTTATTAGAGCTCTCCAAGACAGAAGATAGTCTATCATAGCTGAACTTGGGTGTTCGGCAAACCTGGAGCTGATAAGGTCCAGGATTAAAATAATTTGCTAACTAATAGCTAATGATTTTTAAGAAATCTATGCTAGGTTTGCTGAGTGCAGAAGCCGAGGAGCTGCCAGCACAGACCGTAATTAGGCACCCTAGACTCCCAAAAGAATAGATCGCTATGATGCCAGGGAATTTACTTCAAACACATTGTAAGAGAATAGAAAATATTTACAGAAAGTGAAAACACTGCAAGTAAGCATTTTTAATACTTTTTTTTTTTTTTTCTTTGCATAGGTCTGCAGTTTTTAAAGTCTCTGACAGACAACAAAATTTAATAAGCATAGGCTACCTAAAAGGTGCTTAAAAATGAACATCAGGCTCATTTACTGGCTCATTTACAATTTTCTTCCTTTGAAGCAGTCTAAATTTTAATTTAAAACAAAGTGATTTTTGCTTGTTTTGCTGATAAACAAGTTTAAATGTTGGTAATGTTATCACTGTGTTTTTTTTTTTTTTTATTAACAGAGGTAGTAGAGGTGACTTAACAATGCACCTATACAATTTCCTTTTTTGTGTAGATAAATAAAGGCAGGTTTGTATACTTATTGCATATCATGGACATGGTGGTAGACTGATGATGTAGACTGGTTATGTCACCACAATGATCCTGAATATTTACTGACAAGTTTACATCAGTGGAAAACAGACATGGACTACATTGGGGGTAGTAAAAGTGTCAGGTGCCAAGTCCCAGGGACATATGATGCCATGGTTGCACGTTGAAGGAGACAAGGCAAGGAGGACCACAGGGAATTAAGAACCATGCACTATTGCATTTTAATTTTTAGTTGGCATTTACCTTCCACTAGAGGTACCTGTAACTACAGAGTACCATTACAATCTTATTTTGTCCTAGTAAATCTGAGCTATCCTACATCGATTTTAACTATACAGGAAGTCCTGCACAGCATATGAATTCATCTATGACATCTTACAAAACCATAAAGTCACCGAGGTGCCTGAATGGCTCCTAATTTTTTTCAGTATTTCTCGGATTTAATCTGTAAAGAATTGGGGGTCCCAGTGGAAGTTGGTTTCATGTCTTTGTTTGCAGATGTAAGTTTTTTCTGCATTATTATTAATAAACCAGATTTTTATAGCGGCAACATATTATGCAGCGCTGTACATTGAATAGGGATTGCAAATGACAGACAGTGACACAGGAGGAGGAGAGGACCCTGCCCCAAAGAGCTTACAATCTAGGAGGTGGAGGAAGTAATACACAATAGGAGGGGAGATATGTAGTGATGGGAAGTAGTGAGGGTTTCAAAAGAAAAAAGAAGATGGGCAGGCACGTTTTAGAGGATGGTTTTTGAGTGCTCTTTTAAATGAGCAGAAGGTGAGAACAAGCCGAATAGGACGAGGGAGACCATTTGAGGGAGTCAGGGCATCTCTAGAAAAGTCTTGAAACCGTGCGTGTAATGAGGTTATGAGTGAGGAAGTCATTAGTAGATCATTGAAGGAGCAAAGAGAGCAGCTAGGGGAGAATTTTTTTTACTAGGTCAGAAAGGTAAGTGGAAAAAGAACTGTGGAGAGATTTGAAGCAAAGCACAGGAGCTTAAATTTGATTCTAAGGTTAGATGGAAGCCAATGAAGGGGACTACAAAGAGATGCTGCAGAAGAGGAGTGGTAGGAAGGATGGGTGTCTGGCTGCAGCATTCAAAATAGGTTATTAGTTATTGGATAGATATAATAGATTATTATTGTTTTTTTTGAGTTAGTCTATATGTAAAAAAAAAAAAATTCATGTTGCGTTGACAGTTGTGGCTGTAATGACAAATAAATGGTTTGATATTGAATTTTGCTTTAGTTATTCTAAAATAAATGAGTAATTCCACTAGAGGTCAGTATTCGTATAGCACAGATTTTTATTTACCTGCGCCCAATGCTTTTACAGTATTTACATTCAGCACGTTTTCTCAGCAGAATAACTATAACCAAAGATATCTATGTTGAATATATTCTAAACAAAACATTTTATTTTTCTGTTATTAAATGAGAACATCCATGTAGGCAGTATTTTCTAGCAATCTAAATATGTCGTCGCCAGACATCATCCTAAATGTTATAGTTTTGTGTCATAAATGGCTGCCAGTACCCTCATACTGTTTAATCTACACTTTAGCAGATACATGCCATTAGTGAAGTCTTCCTTTTTAAAAGTCACATACAGGCACTTCTCTTCACTTTGAGGTTCAGCTCAAACCTTTAGGCAATTTTCTATGGTATCCAAGGACTAGCCTTCTTTGAGTTTCTATGTAAAAGCGGCACAGCTCTGTTCTTGTCTTTACACTTGCTGCTTTCGCTAGAAAAATGCCCCGTCGGCTTTTTTTGCTGCACACAGCAGGACTCCCAACATCTGACAAGATTCATGGGAAAAGCAGCATGTGCATAGTTAGATATTTAAAGAGTGCTGCTTTTAAAGTCATATAAATACATGCTCCCTGGGATCCTCGCATCATTTAAATGCCTCAGAAAAAAAAACGAGCTTGAACACCAATTTTTTTACAATTTTGTCTTCATAGCATTTTGCAAAATACGTGTGAATTAGCATAAAGCTGAAATTAAATGTCTTTGATATTTAACAAAATGAAACATTTTCTTTTGTCTGATGTTGTCAAGTATGTGAATAGGAGAACCATACTGTGGACAACAATGTAATTCAAAAAAATGAATTTGGTGGTTTTCACAGTGGTTTGCAGAGTTCTTTGTAGAGAACTGCAAAATGTTTAAAGAGCAGTAACCCATAGTAACTAATTAGAATTTTTTGTTCTTATTTAATGGGGAACAAACACAAAGTTGTCCATTGGTTCAGCAGACTATTACTGATCATCATGAAAAACTGAAGGGCCCAGTGGATAAGTGCCTGGGTCCAGTAATGTTTAGTGAAGAAGTCCCTGGATGTTGTGGCACTCAGTGAGGGAAGTGCCTAGGTGCATTAAGGTTTAGTAGAGGGAGAAGTGCCTGGGTGCAGCAAGGTTTATTGAAGTGCCTGGGTGCAGCGAGGTTTATTGGCAAAGTGACTGGGTGCAGTGAGGTTTATTGGAGAAGTGCCCGGGGTGCAGTGAGGTTTATTGGAGAAGTGCCCGGGGTGCAGTGAGGTTTAGTGCAAATTGTGTTGAGTATTCTTGGGTTGGCAGTTGGTGGAGCCATGAATTTTAATACAGTGGCAGTCACTGGCAAGTCATTTGTCCAGTGGTGGTCAGGAAAAAGTGTGCAGTGGTGATCATTTTGAGAAGCACACTGTAAACCGAGTCAGTAGAGAACTACAAGCTGGTGCAGTGGAGGTTACTAGTAAGATTGTAGTAGTAGATTAGGTGGTGGTGGTCCATAAAGATGCATGCACAGTTGTAGTGCTGGTTGGTGAAGAAGCATGGACTGGTGCAAAAGCAATTAGCTAAGAAGTATGTAATATGCTCCATTACCTTGTTCAGTGGAATAGAGATAAATCACTAGAGAAGCACAAGAGATAGGTAGAAGGGAGCAACCAGAGTTTGTGACTATTAAGCTGTTAGATGTGTTCAGGAAAAAAAACTGAATGATTCAGGAATCCCATGGTGCTGGTGGGGCATTGTGCTTTTTGCATGTACCACAGGTTTTCTTGAAACTCATATGATGTTTTCAGGTATAAGGCAATCTTTTGAGTAGACTTGTACATCTGTCCTTGCCCACTAGATGGAGCTCCTGAATCCCATATCTTCTCCAGATTTCTGGACTGTGACAAACCCATTCATCAAATTTAATCGAGCAAGGTGACTATTTCTAACTGCATAGATCTTCAGCTTCAAGATATCTGCATTTTGTAACACATCTTTTCCATAAATATATATAAATATATCGTTGGTTAATTATACTACTTCAAAAATATCTTATGATGCTGGCTTGCATTTTTTAGTTAACTGCACTTTTTTGTGTTTCTTACAAAAATATGTGCACACATGTAATTTAAATTTGTTGTATATTTCTTTTATCGCCTATATGAAAAAAAACTTTTACCTTTTGGTGTATCGATTTCTTGCTAGCACTGTTATACTTCTATAAGGTAATATAAGACGGCAGAAATGACTGTTTTATTTTTCCATATGTTTAGTATTCAGTGTAATATGTTAAAAGTGGCTTTTTGCATTATTCAATAGGGCACACCTCCACTGTACCAAATCACTATGGTTTCTATGTATAAAATAATTGCCTTTTTCCAGCCTAGGAAGTTTAAATCTGCTAAGTATATGGTGTTAAATTAGCAGTGTAACAGAAAATAGTAAAGACTGCCCGGACCTAAAAAAGATCATAGGAGATTATACACACACGGCAAGGTTTTTTTTTTTTTTTTTTTTTTTGAGAGTTTTTGAGAGCTACGATCCTTGAAAAAAAAAGTATTTTTCCTCCCCTTCTTCTGCCACTATTACATTTAGGCAAAAAGCAGCAGCTCCAATGTGGAATAACATTTTACTGCAGTCTATAAGCGTCATTAAATAAATAAAATGTATTAGTGCTTCATTGTATTATTTCATATGGAGATTAACCTCCCTAGCGGTAACCCAGAGAATGACTCGAAGAAAAAAGTGGGTAGAAAAAAGTTGCTACAAGTGTTAACCCCGAGTCACTCTCAGGGTTGGAACACCTAGGGAAGGTTCGTAAATAGAGCGCTTACCTGATACGCCGGGGTCCCGCGCCGTCCAGTGCCACGATCTCCGTCTTCTTTCTTCTTCCTGCTTCTGCATCCGATGAGTCACCGGGGGAGTTCCCGGTGATGTCGGTGCGTGTGTACGTCCTGGCCAGGCGGGGCGAGAAATTCAAAATCTATTAGTATTGCATTCAATACAAAATAACTGTATTGAATGCAATACATTGGATTTTTATGTGTAAAAGCAGTACATTGTTTTCAAGAACATTTATTATACAGTATATATAATAGTATGAGTATAATGTGTATTTTTTTATTTTTAATTTTTTTTTAAATATATAGATTTTTTAATGTATTGTTTTTAAATGATTTTGTGTTTCAAACTTTATTATTCCCATACTATTATAATATACTGTAAAATACATTTTCATGAAAAACAATGTACCGCTTTTATACATAAAAAAATCGGAAAGAAATGAACCGCTAGGGAGGTTAAGTGTGATCTTTGGTCTGTATATGACACCTCTGAAAACTTACAAGTTATTTTTTATTTTTAAAGGTATTCGTATTCTTTTTGAGAGGAACCATAGGTAAAAATTAAAAAAAATGCAGTGTTGCAGTTTCCCTTCTGCAACAATAAAAAAATCTTGTCTGATTTGCATTTTTTAAAATTTTTGCTCACTAGTCCCTAGTCTGTCATGGGCACAGCTATGGTCTCTTCTTTCTCCCCTCTCTTTTCTTTTCTTCTCTCTCTTCTCTCTCTCTTCTCTTTCTTCTCTTCTCTCTCTCTCTCCCTCTCTCTTCTCTTCTCTCTCTCTCCCTCTCTCTTCTCTTTCTTCTCTCTCTCCCTCTTTCTTCTCTCTCTCCCTCTTTCTTCTCTTTCTTCCCTCTCTCTCTACTCTTCTCTTTCTTGTTTCTCTCTCTCTTCTCTTTCTTCCCTCTCTTCTCTTTCTTCCCTCTCTTCTCTTCTCCATCTTCCCTCTCCCACCTTCCCTGCCTGATCATTGATATTTGAAGCGGAACTACGTTTCTGCTTTAATACTAATTTACCTGTTCGTAACTCTGTTTAGCCCCAATATTTTCCTTTTTTTCTCTTTCCCCCGTTAGGTTGTTTTCTGCTTTCATTAATTGTATTACTTTTGACAGTGTTGAATTGCACAAAAATGTGTTTTGTCTTGCTTTTTTTGTAAAGCAAGACAAAACACATTTTATTGTGTTCGTCATCGTTTTGTCAATAGATTACATAAAAAATAAACATTCTTTTTAATAATAATTAAACATAATATTCTTAACAAGGTGCAGTATAGGACAGATCTGTTTTATATATAATTCATATTTGAATAAGCACCACTCTTTATGTAAATAATACAGAATATTTCATATTTACTTGAAAAAGATGGGCTCCTGCTGTGTTTTTTTTTTAACAGGTAAACTTGCTGGTTGTCACAGAACATTTTTTGTTTTGATTTAGGCACTTTAATAACTTGTTTCATCCACTATAGAGCAATTCTGTGGCTCTAAAGGACACATTGTTCATAACAGGTAAACCTTAAGAATCCCATTAGCAATTTTAGCAAAGTGTCCTACTATTTACTTGTGTAATATTCCCAAAAACTGTGACATTATATCAACTGCAGGCATTGAAGTGTTAAACATTGCTTTGCTTTGTCTCTCCATATCCGCCAATAGTAATTTACTTATAATATTTGGTGTTACCAGGAGTACTATAAAAATATTTAGAGGTTTAAAATTCTGCAGCTAGAATTTTTGTACTAGAACGATATTATACCAATGTATAAACCCCATCATTGGTAACCCTTCACTTTTAGATTTAAAATAATCTAAGAATAACTTTATTATTTTTATTTAATTCTCTAAGGCCTAGCTCATGCCCTCCATAGTATTAATATTTTCAGATTTGTTCTAGCTGCATTGCTTGCATCATCAATGTGGCTTTCTCGTTATTCTGAAAGTTGGAATAAAAAGTGAAGATCTAGCCTTTCGTTATGGCACTTTGCTTTAAAACTTTATTCCGAAGAAACTAATGCACATTTTAGCTGAAGCTTTGTCATTTTTCTAAAATAATAATAGTGTTTTTACCTGTAAAAGAATGCAGAGCTTTTCTGCTGCCCATGCTGCTGAATGCTACTCTGATCCTGAAACCCCCTGGGGAAACCGATACCTGCAGTAGTGTTGATTTTCTGAGTCCGTTTCAGCTCACATTTGTTCCTCTATCTAACCTTCACCTGAAGTAATGTGGAAGTCTGGAAGTCGGCGTGAGGAACCAATGATGGCTGCAAAGAACCCTGGAGTTTAACATTTCCAAAAGTGTTGGTTTTCTGGCAAACTTTAGAGGGCAAATCCTCCCCCGTATCCCGTGTCATCCCCATTATTGGAATAACGTTCATCAGCCAGGACAATAGGAAAGATGTGGATTTACAGCCTTCTTTTATGGGTTTGCTTTGCATTGAAAATAACTGAAATTCATTGACGTTGCTTTATTTTACTAAATTATTATACATTATTTTTTTCTTCATTTTCTTTTGTTTCCTTTTTTATGGACTGACAGTGGTCTGGAATAATTACCATAACAGATACAGCACATACAAAATAATGTATTGTATTATATACACCTACATACTAATCTTTATCACATTCTACCCAAGCATTGACATGGTTAGGAGTTAATAATGCAATATTTCCCTGTGAAAGAATATTGCCATTATAAAGTCATTTGTATTGTGCCAGCATAAATCATTATAGCTCATTTTTTATGGTGATTAATATTTTAATCATGTTATTAGAAGTAGTGTGTTTTTAATTTGATGAGCATGTTACCTAGAAAAGTCCTGGTGAATATTTTTACCTAATGGTTGTCTAGCAATGTGTTCATACATTGTTAATATGAGCTTTTTTATGATTGGTTGTACACAGGAGTTCCCCAAAATCAAAGACAAAAATGTTTGATGATCCATGCCTTCTTACTGTTTTACTAAAAATGTGTTCAATTGGTGCCCATAAATTCCCTTAAATTCTTTGCACGAAAGTTCATGTCTTTGGCTACAATTCATGCTCCACACAGAATGTCTTTATTTGTAGCCACCAAATTGTGCTGTAGAGAGCTGTGTAAACATGCACAACCATGATAAGCAATTCAAAGAATCATGAGAAATGTAGTTTACTTTCTAAAAACCAAAAACTGATCTGCTTTTACATAGACTACCTGGCTGCATGAGTGGTAGTAAAACACATATTTCTAAAAAAAAAAAAAAAAAAAAAAAAAAAAAAAAATCTGTTACTCATTTATAGTTGTGTGCTTGCTGCTTTTTGCTTAAAGCTGAAGAAGATTTGGATAAAAAAGGCAAAAATATAAGTTGAACTCAGTCGAAAGGGTGAATGAAGGACCATATTCCTTGCTCTTTTTAGTTTGCAGAATGCAGGCATAACTTTTCACATCCTTTCATCACTGCAGTCATATTTCTTTACCCCATAGAATGCAGAGGCATATGTTTATATTACATGAAGTTAAGCTTTAAAAATTGTATTAAAGTAAGGTTAATAGATTTAAATATATTAGCTAAATAGATTTATAAGTAATGAGAATGTATTAACAAAAGACAATGAAATACAAACTCAAAAAGCATATATAAAAACAATAAAAAAGAAGAGTATAAGAGTTTGACTTCTTTATTAAAAGCCCTCTATGAGTTGCCTTATAATAGCTGATAGGACTGCATGTTAAACAGTGTGTCAGTATTTCCCTTTAATTAATAGTATGTCAGTGTTGTCCCATGACAGATTACAGTTGGCTATTGGTCGCACAAATTATTGTCACTTTCCTGGGAGGAGTAGTATAGATTGTTGCAATAGTCCATAATTTGTCTTCAGTGAAAGGAATAAGTGAATTAAAAGCAAACGCAGTAAACAGGACAAATTGTATGTTCCACTTGTTCTTTTATTTTGTTTATTCCATACAGAAGGGGATGCTAGGCTGGGAAGTAGATGCTCAAGCAATAGTAGTCTAAGACATGTAAAAGTGTGCCCATTCTAGATCTGGCACGTTTTCGTTGCTATTAAAATGCCAAATAAATGTGTGTGTGTGTGTATATATATATATATATATATAATAGAAAAGAACAATACAAATGATGTAGTAAAATTTTTAGGTTGTTTTGATTGTGTGCCATTCTTTCATGCAATTGTTGTTCATGTATTATATGTTTTTACATAGGCTTCTTATAATCTAGTGTTGCTCAACCTTTTTATTGTGAGGTACCCCTTGAAAAAACTTTCAGGTCTTTAATGAACCCCTGCTATAATGTTGACAGCTCACAGTACATTACTTATTGGTGTAGCTCTATCTTGCACTTCTATTACAGCTTCTTCATGTCTTCTCCATCTTTCCTGGCTGTGAAATGCTATTCTTTTCTATACACACACTCACATTTTCAGATGGACAACTTCTAAATAAAGATATTACTCCAAAAGGGTCGTTAGGATTTCATATTAAAAAAGCCACACAGTTGCCACTGTATAGTATTCATCAAGCCGGTCTTTGACTTCTTTTTTGTGGATTTATTCTCATAAAGAGTCAATCTATTTTGTTGTCCAAAGATATACCGTGGACCACGCTACCTAGGTCTGGCATGAGCTATATGGAGCTTTGATAATAAATATACATAGGTGTTCTTGGGATTGTATTTACTAATACAAACATTCCCCAATGTCGGAGAAATGTATTCCAATTACCTGTAGTTGTTAGGTTAGGTAAAATCTTGTTAAATTTTAACTCGGTCAACTGTAAATAAATCCATAGGTTGCAGACCTCATTATTGTGTCGCCCACCTTTGGGATTCACATGCATAATTGTGTTACTGATTTTTGTGTAACCAATTGTTTTGGTTGAGTGATATTTTTGTGCAGATTGACTCAATATTCGTTAGGATTCCCAGTTAGTAGAGATACACTTACCCACTATTTGTTTAAACATTGTACTGCGGCTATTGATCTGGGGCACACTAAGAAAATGAGGTCATGTTCCTTTTACTACTGCATAAAAAGTCAAATTTGTTGTTTTAGTTTTCAAATAGTTTAGAGAGGGGGTTAGTCTCTTGATTTCTTTCTAAGTTTACATTCCCCTTACTTTCAGTCCTGGTGACCACTATCGCTAGGGCAGGAAACAAAGGTGATCTTACGTTAGAAGGCACAGCAAGTTAGGACATGACAGATGTTCATTTGTCTATGTTGGTCTTTATTTATTACGCTTTCTTTCCCTGGGTGATGAATTCTTTACTAGTTCTACACATTTTAAAAGACCATACTAAAATTATTTTTCTACTGTATATATGCAAATTTATTAGAAAAAAAATGTGTCTGCCACTGTTAAGATTTAAAACCAAAACGCAGAAAAAACAAATGTGAATAAATACATCCGTGGAGTGTAATTCTTAAAATAAATCTTCATATAAAGTGTGTAACAGACTCATGTCTCATGTGTTTCTAATAGCAAGAGTTTATTACACAGTGCCATCTACTGGTATGACCCGAATATAAACAGAATTTTTTTTCCTAAAGGAATTGTGAGGGGATACGTTTCGGTTCATACAGTAATTAGAAAAGCCTAAAACTCCTGTCATGTTTTAAATGGTGTCCATGTGCCCATAGAAAAGATTTCTTTCTTATTCTGTCTGACACTCCTTACCTGGACAGGACATGAAAGGGACACGAGCAATTAGGAGGAGTTCTAATGTTTCTTAATTGTAATGCAAACATTGCTGTCACTGTTGAATAAGGGGGGGAGAGGGGTTGTCTGTTCTTTTTGGCACATGAAAATAGACAAGAAGTAAGGAAATCCTCTAATTAAAAAATACAGATAGAAAATAATAAACATTACAAAAGTTAAAATGCTTCTGTTTAAACACAGAGACTGATGGAACTTGTAGATGTTTAAATGTTTCAACTTGTAGAGCCCAAGGCATTGTGTGAAATGTCTTCAATTATCTTTTCCTGACACATCTTTTCTTTATTAATGTCAAACTTTTTGCTGGTTTTCTACTACAATCTCTTCCATTTATCATCTTTTAATAAAGATAGAATAGGAATGCTGGGTTTTATTCATCCATAAAAACATCAATAAAATATAACTGATCAGTTAAACTGAAATGTTGGCAAATATATAATGATTCCAGTTGAATTTTAATTCTATATCATTTATTGTATTTTTAAATGATTACATCAGCTTCTACTATAATAGCCTCCTGTAAAACCCTGCACAACAGGGTTTCCATATTTCTCTCCTGAAAAGGTGTCCTTGTAGAGCAAAGCAGCAGGTGAGAGGTAGCGCCAGAAGAGAAAGAAAAACCCAATGTAATCTTCATGTGGTTGCAGTTGGGCAAAGCTATAGTTTTACTTGTGAGACATTGACTGACCCATTACCGTCATGTGGATGAGTGATTTAGTCCTTTATACCTGAAATTTAGGGGGTATCTTTGTTGAGCAAAGCAACATAGTAGGCAATAAATTAAGTATATTCTAAAGAAGCAGTTGCCACTACGAAACACGTTGGGACTAAAAGTTTCTGCTTATTATTCAAATTATGTAGTGATTTCAAGCTGGTGTGTTTTAATTGATGGATATGCCAGTAATTCCCCTTTTGGGCTCACCCTCTCCTACATGTGAAGGGAGCTTTTTCATTTTGTATTAACATATATTCTGGTGTGGTCAGGGTGGAGAACAGGAATGCTTTAAGCACAAAATGCTTAGTTCCTAAACCCTTTGCATTATATTTTATTTTTTTATTCTATGCAGTGCTGTGATATATATATAGCCTGATATGCATTTCCATATTTGTTCCTTTTTCGAACTATAATAGTATAAACACTGGCACTGATATCTCCCTGCCATCATTAACTGCATTGAATTTAGATGAAGTTGTTCATAGTGCAAAGAGACTGTATACATTTTTTGGAAGTTTGGCAGAAGTTTCAATTCCTAGCCACACACACCATTCTCAGGTTTAAATTTTTATTTGTTTAAAGTAGGAAATTAGACAGTTTATAAGGGGTGTGCTCCCACTTTTAGCACAAGGTCAGTTGCATCTAATATTCCTCTGAGAAGCTTTGGCTGCAGATCTCTATTAGCATCTTTACAGCCCATGGGGCTGCATCCTAAAGTGGCACATGCCATCCACTGCATATTGGACAACTTTAAAGTGTAAAGTTTTCCCTATCCTCTTCAATACGGATAGGCAATCCAGATGGTTCTTTGATTTATGGAAACACACTCAAACAATTGCTAAACATTCACTTCCAGGATCCTTTGGTTCTGAACTTACATGAGCAATACTTTATACCAGCCAAAATTTATCTATCCAAAGTATACCCCTGAGGAAGCACCTGAAATGCGTTGGGTGATTTTGACTGAAAGCTGTTATTAACAACTGTAGTTGTTCTGTGTATAGTATGGACACTCCAATCCCACAAGACAATGGGCTTGGTGATGTATATACAGTGATGTATAATACATAATGATATGCAATTATGTATGAGTACATTACTAATACATAATTATCTTTTGAAAAATTAAGCCTTAAACCCGACTATCTCTATCTCTCTCTCTTTTTTTTTTTTTTTTTTTTGCTCTATTCCCATGTCCATGTTGCAGCCCATTTTATTTTTTAATTTAAGTCCTAAAATCATTTTGTTAGATTTTATTGATTGAATAGAGCCTAGTACACTTACCATGAAAACATTAATTCACAAGACTCTGATGTTAACTAATAGAACTATTAATGCAGCTTATAAATTGTCATATATCCTAAACAGCCTCTCTTGTTGTGACAATTCTGTCAGTTCTCTTATACTTGATTTTTTTAGCTCTGTGGTAACTGTTTCTTTATGTGTATCTTTTTGTTTAGAGCAGCCTGAAAATATTAAAACCATCTATGCTACCTAAATGTATATCAAAAGCATTCACAGTTCCCGAAGATTGCAGCAGATCTGTCCTTTAGGTCAGTGGTCCCAACCTTTTTGGACCTACGGAACACTAAAATTACGGACTTGAGTGAGGTTCTCTTATGTACTTTTTAGCCCTCTATTTTTTTTTTTTTTTGGTAATACAGTCAAATTCTTTGCAACCTAAACCCTTTCAGCTTAGAACACCATGCTCCACTGAGAGACTCTGTTTCTTGGCCTAATGTTTCTAGTATTTTGAACATGTTGGCAGCCTAAGCATATAAAACAGTCCAATCAACGAGTTTGACTCTGATCTTCTCCTTACTTCATGCCCATTCACCCTACCCACAAGTCCCTACCCCCTCTCTCTGGCAGTCTATGGAATGCCAGATCTGTTGGCAACAAATTAACCTCCATACACAACCTTCTCCTTTCTAAGTCTCTGAACTTTCTGGCTCTCACTGAAACTTGTCTTTCCTCCTCTGACTCTGCCTTTGCTGCTGCTCTCTCCTATGGAGGCCTGCACTTTGCACATACCCCCAGACCTGGCAACAAAGTAGGGGGTGGTGTGGGTCTCCTTCTCTCACCTAACTGTACATACAGAGTCCTTCCTACCCCACCCTCTCTCAATTTCACTTTATTTGAAGTCCACTCTGTCCGACTCTTTAGCCCCTTACCCCTCATTGTTGCTGTTGTCGACCTCCCCCCTGGCCCAGTATCACAATTTGTGGATAACTTTGCATTCTGGCTCCCACACATTCTTACCCATGACCTGCCCACAGTAATCCTTGGTGATTTTAATGTTGCAATGGATGAGCCCAACCTTTCCTCCTCAGCCAAACTGCTCTCCATTACCTCCTCATTTGGACTCACACAGCACATCAATGGCCCCACACACATAGCCGGACACACTTTAGACCTGGTATTTTCTAAACTCTGCAACCTCACCCTCACCATTTCCCCTCTCTGATCATACCCTTATCACTTTCAACCTATCAAACCCTTGCCCTCCCTTGCCACATCCCAGATTTGGTCAATGGCAGAGAGATTTCCGTAACCTTGACCACTGCCTTGCGTCCCTAACCCCCTCCCTCTCCAAAATCACCTCCCCAGATAAAGCTGCCACCCTGCCAACCCCCGACCCTGGCTCAACAACCACACCAAACAGCTACAAAAGTCTGTTCGTGCAGCTGAGCGCAAGTGGAGGAAATCTGGGCTCAGCGCTGACTTCATGGTCTACAAAGCCAAGCTTCAAAGCTTTAACACAGTCCATGAACATGAACACAGTCATTTCCTCTCAAGCCTCCAACCCACGCAACCTCTTCTCTACAATTGACTCCCTCCTAAACCCCACACCTGCTCCTCCCACATCATCCTTCTCTGCCCAAGACATTGCCACCTACTTTAGAGATAAAATAGACAAAATCAGACATGAAGTCTCTGCCCACCGAGCCACTCCAATCTTCACTGGCCTCCCTCAGCCCTGTTACTGTGGACGAAGTCTTAACTCTTCTCCCATCATCTCCGTCTACTACATGTCCACTTGACCCAATTCCCTCTGATCTACTCTGTGCCCATTCCTCCACCCTGGCCCCTGCCCTAACCGAACTATTCAACCTCTCCCTTTCTACTAGTAAATACCCCTCAGCTTTTAAACATGCCATAATTCTCCCTATCCTAAAGAAACCCTCACTGGACCCCTACCTACCCTCCAACTAACGTCCTATCTCCCTTCTCCTATATGTCTCCACACTTCTTGAACGCCTTGTCTACAAAAGACTCACCCATTACCTGAGCACCAACTCTCTAGAGATACAAGACTTCTCTAGAGATACAAGACTTCTCTAGAGCTGCCCCGACTCTCTGGAATGGTCTTCCTCGTCCTATTCGGCTTGCTCCTACTTTCTGCTCATTTAAAAGAGTGCTCAAAACCCATTTTTTCAAACTTGCCTACCCGTCGTCTTCTGTCTTTTGAAACCACCACTACATATCTCCCATCCTATTGTGTGTGAAATTCCCCCACCTTCTAGATTGTAAGCTCTTCAGGGCAGGGTTCTCCCCTCCTGTATCACTGTCTGTATTAGTCTGTCATTTGCAATCCCTATTTAATGTACAGCGCTGCGTAATATGTTGGCGCTATATAAATCCTGTTTAAAAATAATAATAATAATATTAATCTTTGTACTCTAACTTTTCAATTATGGCTTATTTAGAAAACTGCACGGCCTTCTGCAAGGGTTAAACAAGAGTTAATAACATTTTAAGTAATAGTGTTTCCCTATTGAAGACATATCAAAGTAAACCAAATAGACAGTATTAAAGCCAGAGAAATCCATGCAAGTATTATTCTTAGGGAATCCCCCTTTTTTTGTAACTAAAGTTTTGTTTTTTAAAAGGTTAATACAATGAATCTGGTACAAAAGTGTTTTATTTTTCCTTTTCAGGTTAGGTATGTGGATGGTCAAAAGAGTTTAAAAACTTTTCAAACCCTGACGAGATTAATTTCAGCCCATCAAAAATGGATTTTGCTTTTTTTTTGCACTGCTAGCAATTATCTTTCTGTACATGAAAATGTATTATAGAAAACTTTTAGAAAATCAGAAATGCTTCCAGTTGGTTTGGAAGGACTTGATTATCGAGCAATCCTTTTTTATCTCATCTGAAGAGGCAGGAGTTGATAGAGATAATTCTGTGCAGTATTACCTCTTTAGGTAATTGAGCGTTTGCCTCAGAAGCCTTCAATACTGAATGAATGTGTTGGATGAAGCTCGCCAAGGGTTATATCGTTTCTAAATGATCAAAATGTTCCACATATTGTACACCATTGAAAAACTAAAAATGAATTTAGTTGGTGACCCAAGGACACATTAGCAGGACAAACAAATTGATGTAGACTTTATACATTATGGATGATATTTAAAAAATATATATAGTTTACAATAAAAGTACACATTAATTAAAATTGCAACAAGGCCCTTCAAATGCACATGAGGTTTCAGAACTAAATACAGGCATAGTTATAGTGCACCAGTCCATGTGCATATTGGCAAGTCTTTATCCTTATCCACAGTCTCCTTATTGATCCTATATTTTATCCTTATCCACAGTCTCCTTATTGAGACTTTCCCAACAAAAGTGTAATGTATACGAGCGTCTCTACTAAGATGCTACTAAGCTACAACCTAACTTACCACCAATCGGATTCAATCTTTCCTTGAGAGTTTCAGTAAAATTGGTGATACATAAAACAAAAAGAGAAAGAAATTTACAATGTACCGACTTTAGTTATCCTAGCCGCCCCTCATTTGAGAAGCTCTCTGAAATCTAATTGTATTGTGCATAGAACTTGTAGAAGATAAACTGAAAAGTCTGTTTGATCTTGCTACAGTTGCAGTTTTACTGTCATAATGTCACCTATGTACAGGTAGTTTTAGCAGCCATAGGGAATACCAGCTGTCTCATGTGCATATGCTGGCCTTAGAGTAGAGTTGACCAATATTACCAACAGGGCTGAGTATAAGAAAACAAATGCTTCAATGTATGGGGCACTGATAGGCCTTCACTTTTTGAGCAGGCATTGATATGAGTTGGGTTTCAGAAGAGTATTTACCCTGCAATCTGCAGAATACATATATTTGAGTGATCTACAGTATATAAATGTTCAAAATGTTAAGCAAAAGATATCCAAGAAGATTACAGCTGTAAAAATAACAGTGCCGAACTTGAGGCCTAAGGGGCACATGCAGTCCTTATGGCCCTGCAGCGCATTGCAGACCCTATTAGTAGAAGTGGTACACATAATTGTAAAGGGGTTATACAATCAAAATGTGTAGTCTGACTGCTGTAGCATTATATTTACTGCAATGTAGTATAATGGCCCTGATTTACTAAAGCTCTCCAAGCCTGGAGAAAATACACTTTGATCAGTGAAGCTGGGTGATCCAGAAAACCTGGAATGGATTCCTTAAAATCATTTGCTATTTGCTAGCAAATGTTTTGAATCCTGGACCAGATCCAATCCAGGTTTGCTGGATTACTCAGCTTCACTGATCAAAGTGTATTCTCTCCAGCCATGGAGAGCTTTAATAAATCGGGGCCAATGTGCTGTCCTTTGGTTATTTGAGGTGCAGCACTCATACTTTATAAGTTTACAGTCACTGGTTTATAGGATATCACCATCAGGGTTGGGGAGTTCTGTGTTTTTAGTTAGCCTGGATACAAGTGCAGAACAAGATTGGTTTCTTGTATATCATAAAAGAAAATAGATATTAAAAATCTTTATTCAGAAACATTTGTGTGTGATGTGACATCAAATGCATGTAATGTGCTAGAATATGGACACAATACCATATATACATATCTGTATTTTCATAAACGCAGAAATGAAAAAAATATTTTAACACAATACAAGAATAGTTTCTTCCCATTTGCAATTATTGATTCGACTGTTAAGTATGATGGACAAAATACATAACATGTTATACTCTCCTTATTTTTTTTGTCACATACATAAATAGGGCATAACATGAAGTCATACTTTTTAATACTTAATAAGTTGTAAAATAAAAATGTATCAACATATAACCTGCTCATTAGCATGTGGCTTTGTATTAACATTGGTATAGTCATAGTACTCTTTGGTTATCCAGAATACTTTTATTTGTACCAGGAGGACTTCAGTTACAGTTATGTTACAGTTTCATTTATAGTTAAACATTCTTGTTTTTCAACTGTAAAAAATAGCAAAACTAGTGCAAGTCATGTATAATCTTGATTGAATATATGTAAGATCAGTCTGTGGGAGTAAAGGTGCAGTTTGAATAGGAAGCCTTTCACATTTAATTATATCTATTATAATATATCCACATCACATAAAAAGCACTACCGCTTGGTTTACTGTAACTTTGAAAATAAGGTAAAATAACACCTATGGACGTACAAGTACAAAATGTTTTTCTTCCTTCCCTTTCTACATGGCACTTTTGAAACCTGTTAATAAACACTGGAGGAATATTAATGGGGACGTAGATGGAGCTGTTGCCTATAATGACGAATTAGATGTAGTCTTTTGTTCTCTGGGTAAATGCAAATAAAGAATCTAATTGGTCATCATGAACAAAATCCCCAGTTTTGTTTTCTATTCACTTTTGCTGTTAGATTAGGTGTCATTTCTTTTAAAATCGACCATATTTGAGAATCCATAAAAAGGTAGGTTGAACCAGAGGGATTTTTTTTTTTTTTTTTTTTTTTTATAGAAAACTTTAACCCATGCATGCATTTTAAGTTTATATTTACTAGAAGGCAATGGAGATGTTTATGGTATAGATAAGACCGCCTTCCACTTAGCAAAAGTCTGTCTGCTGGTCTAGGAGCAGTTACATACAATATGGAATGGTGAATGCTGTACATCATTGTATTCTATTCAGAGCTGAAAAGTTTATAGGCACAGGTTTAAAAAGATGTGGAAAGAAATAACTTTAATTCTTACATGTAACTGTGCCTGTTCGTGAATCTTTAATCTATTGCTTTGTAAAGCTGTCTCATTGATGTACATGTTTGCCGTATTTTGTGGTTACTTCTAGGAATGAGCAAGCAAATTTTTAAAATTTGATCTTGCAGCGAATTGGGCCGTTTTCGCTTACTGAACATGTAAGCGAGAACGGCCTGTGTAAATTTGGCCGTCGAGATCAAATTTTTTGGGACCTGCAAGAGCAATCAGGGGAGCGGAGCTGACTGCTCCTCTCCCCTGATTGCTCTTGCAGCCCTGTATTATATGGTTTTGGATAGAGATTCTCTATCCAAGAACACAGAAGTCCCGAGACTGTGCTCATCATGAATGAATGCAGCTGTAAGAATTATCCTGTGATGATTCCCATGGTTGCATTCATTGATGAGCACAGCCACGGGACTCACACTAACAGGAGTACTGGAGCTGCATTCATGAATGCAGCCCTTAAAATCCTCCTGTGCGCGAGGTTAAATGAGGATTTGGCCTCATTTAACCTCTAGTGCCCGGGGGTTGCGCACAGGAGGATTCCTACGGCTGTAACCAAGGAAATTTTCGAGAGAATGTCAGAGGCATTCTCGCTCATCCCTAGGTACTTCTACAAGCCTCCACGTCACTACGAGCTGCAAACAATAAAACAAAGTTGTCATATTGCAGCCCACACAAGAATGCAGACTCCTTCTGCACTCCCTGTGACAAAGCAGGAGCATGGTGATTGTCACCCTGTGCTCTAGTATGGGAAATGGCAACTTTCTTCTCAATTTTGGAAATTACAGTATTTTCCCTCCCATGGGAGGGAGATAATGCAGCAGGAGAGTAAAAAAGCAAGATTACAGTATCTAAGGGTTTGTATTTTCTTTGCGTTGGGAAGAAGTAGTGAAACTTCCATCGGTTTGCTTCCATCAAACTTACAATAAGGAAATTAGTACAGACTAGGTGCCTTGACTAAGCAAAAATACAGGAAACAAATCAATGCAGCCATCTCTTCTAAAGTATGGTAGGCTACAGTATATTAGATTTATGTTTCTGAGTATAAATGATTTTTGTGAACCATTTTTTTTACCCAGTATAAACAAAGCACAGGTTTAATGAAGATTTGTATCGTACCTTGTAGAACAGTGAGTGTTGATGCCAGCATGGTTAGCAGAATGACTGCAGCAGCTCTCTAAACCTTTTGACTTTTGAACAATAGGAATAATTGACATGACATTATATGTTGAAATGTCATGTGTTGTTTGCTGACTTAGTATCAGCTTCTGTTTTTAGTTTAATTAAAAATGGTGTCATTTTACAAATGGATTTGTGGTGGTTTTCTTGATCAAAATAAATATCACTCATCACACACTGAATGTGTAACAAGCAATTATGAAAGATGACCTCGTCCTTTTGTCATTTAGCAGGATATTACATTCTGAAATGGAATCTTAAGATCCTAAATAACAACCCATACCACAAATAACAGAGATCGATTTTTGTTTGATTGAACACAGACAAGGGAAGTTTGGTGATTACTTAGGTGTGAAATCGATATAACTTTTTTAAAGAGACCATTGTAATGATCATTTTAATGTGCATAAAGTTTACAGTTTTGTATTTTTAGTCCATAATAATGGTTTTCCTATATCTACATTTTAATCTGTGTTTACTTGCATAACCAGATAATAGGCTATAGCTGTTTGGTCTTCTATAATCTATTTTGTATGCAGATTTGCTTTAAAACCATTAACGTGTCCCCACAGGTACATATAATGGCATGCTGAGATCCATTTTAGTTTATTGTATAGGTGGTTCATGTAAAGGATAAGCAGTGGTGGTATTTCAAACCAACTTGATTTACTTTTTTTCCCTATTTTTCAAAGGAATGAACCATAAAACAGGATTTGGTGCTTGGGAGGAAAAGTGCCAGGCAAGAGCTGTTGTTTGGAATGGAAATTTAATATAAGATGTTACAAATTAAGTAAAAAAAAAAGCTAATTAAAGTAAAAAAAAAAAAAAAAAAACATGGGCCATACACACTCTCCCACAATGCAGAGATTCCTTCTGTTTGCTATACCTGAACAAAAATCCTAAACATAGACTGAACTGAACATAGTCATGAACAAGACTATCTTGTCCGCCCCCATAAAAAATATGTTATACAGTACCTTTAATTTGTGTGTATTTTAACATTTTCTTTTTTAAAAATGTGTAAATTGTTGTTACCATTTTCCTGTTCTTTGTTTTTACATACAAATTGGATGGTGTAAGACTCACAACTTGAAAAATAGATGGAAGTAATTTCTTACTGTTTATAGTGGGCACATGATTCTTACCTATGTCCTGTGCGCTGTTCAATGCAATGGGAAGATGTGATGCATGTGAAGGCAGCATGTAACTACATATTGCTGATATGATTGCTTTGCTTTCCTAACCTTTTGATTCCTAGCCTTAGGAGTTAGTTGGTGCTCTTGCAAGTAAAAATAAATGGTAAACAAAGGAATGATCATAAAAGCTCATGGAAGCAATCCTAATTTCATGAACATATCCCCAACCATTGAAAAAGCACACTGTTGCATTGTGTAGAGAATGTGACTTCCTGGGGAAACCATGGTAAAGTAGATTGTGCTGCCCTGGATAATAGGCTTCCATTGCGTTGCCAGTTACAAAGAAGTATATTTGATTGGCATGAATATTTTCAGTTAATTCCTGGATATTGTACATAATGACTCAAGGAATGGCACTGTTAGAGTAAATTGTTTGAGCATGTCTAGAAAAAAAAATAGTAATATAAAGTTTATTGACACTTTAAAGTGCAATTCCATTTAAAAGTTTTTCAATTTTTTTTGGAAGGGGAATGTGTTTGCGTCTCATGAACTGAAAGAATGGGCCTAATTTATTAAAGTTCTCCAACGCTGCAGAGGATACAATTTCATCAGTGAAGCTCATTTGCTAACAAAAAGCAAAATACTTTTAGGAAATCATTTCCAGGTTTGCTGTATCACCCAGGTTTACTGATGAAAGTGTATCCTCTCCAGCCTTGGAGAGCTTTAATAAATCAGGCCCAATATCTCCAAAGTGAAAGAAAATCCAACTTTTGACAGCTGCCATTGGAAAAGGTTTCCCTATTGGAATATTTTCTTTCACTTCCTTCATTTTCTGAACAGACAGCATTAAAAACGTGACAGATTTCAAAAATTAGGTTGAGTGGAAATGTAATCTATTGATTATATGACATAGATCACATTAGAATGAGAAGATGCCTCTTTAGGAATTTGTTAAATGTGCATTAAGAGGAGATGGTTGATTTGCAGGTTATAATGATACTATCCATGCTGTCCTTTGTAGAAACCTTACAACCTTTTTTTTTTTTTTCTTATGCCTTTTC
>NC_092862.1:56117479-56259383 GCF_032062135.1 Pyxicephalus adspersus | reverse complement strand
ATGTATCATTGTTCTCCACAGTTTTTTTTTAAGCCGGGTGGGAAGAAGCTGTTGGTGGGTGGCAGCCCCTGTATTGTGACCCAACTTTTTAGTAAGCACCCCAAAACGGCAGGGTGATGTGCCCGGCTAAAGGAAAACACTGTGTATATCAATTTATTTTGTAAAGGGTATATCATGACCAGCAGTAAAAAGTCAAACTTTTACAAGCCTCCATTCAACTTCTTTCAAGTTTAAAAAACTTAAAGCTATTGTATATATTGGGTGTAAATTATTCATAATACCTGATTTGGTTTCAGACAGCAAACACCACCATTTTTTAGTGTTAAAATAGAACAAGCACCCTACAGGCATGAATTCGGGTTTTCATGCTTCTTATCAAGCCTAGAACTAAACAATGTCCAGGTTCACATGAGGGGGGTAGCAGCACCTTCCTTACCTACATATAGTAAAATGGGCCATAAAGTCCCAGAGAGACCCCATTCAGCTGTGTGGTCTCAAATGGTTGGAATACCCATGCTTATGACACAGGATTCCTGGAGCATTGTGTGTATCTTAGATAATGGACATAGCAGAAACTGTCCCTCTTGATTAAAGCACAAGTTGCCACCACCAGAACACAGCAGGTTTTTTTTGTTTTAGGCACTTTTGGCTTTAGTTCCTCTTTAAAAGTTGAGCTGATCGGTAACATCTTGTAACTCTTTAATGACCAAGAAAAACTATGTAGTTGTTTCTTTTTGCATATAAAAGCACAACTTGCTTCTGAAGTTAAATGAATGTCTATCTAGGCTGCATAATTTTTTTTTTTTTTGCTTTGTTTGTGATTAGCTCACAGTTAGGATTTTATACAGTACTTGATACATCACTGCCTAATAATATGCGAGACAAATATCTGTCCTAATGGCATTTATTAAAATAATGTACCTGCTCTGATTTACATACAAATTCAACTTAAGAACAAACCTACAGTCCCTATCTCGTATGTAACCGGGGGACTACCTGAACTTCTCATATTTAAGCTGATTTCATAAAACATAAAACATTTAAAAAAATATGTAATAAATATTAGATTATCTTGTCTACCAAAATATTTAGATCTTCTCTTGACTTTGGTTGCAGATTTTGATATGAACTTCTTCTGGCACTGGAGCAGATTTACAGACTACATGCAGTGTGTGCTGGCGTTCACTGCTGCTGTTGGATATATCACCTATCTGTCTCTAGACTCTGTGCTATATGTAGAGACGCTGGGCTTTTTAGCAGTATTCACTGAGGCTATGCTTGGTGTTCCTCAGCTTTACCGAAATCATCAGAACAGCTCAACAGAAGGCATGAGGTGAGTGCTGTTGTGGTGGGATTCTTAATTAGGTGTATTGTCTACTATTTCCTAAACCCCAACCCAACCATTGTTTGCCATTACTTGAAGTATACATTTTTTTAAATAAATTGACAAGAATTATTACAAAATGTTCTAATGATTTCCTAGTTATACTTACAATTTTTTTTTGATAATCCTTACCAGTACAAGATAAAAAATACTATGAATCTATTAAGCTAATTATTTTAGCGGAAGAGGTTGGAGGGAGATCTCCCAATCAAAGCCAAAACCACAAAGAAGATCTAGTGGGGGACTAGATCCTGCTCATCTTTCACTCAGTGGGGAAATCCAATTGAGTATTATGCTCAGTAATATACAACATGACCATTTCCGATCAGTTTTATTATTTCCTCTCTTCTGTCACAAATCCAGAAAAGATTCCTTAGTGAAGAACAGCAGAATAAAAAAAAAAAACTTGTATAGTTACACACACAGGAGGAGGGAAGTCAATTGAGTTCAAGCAATATATAAAAATGGTGTATCCAGAGAACACAAAATTATGTATATATTTAGGCTCCTTGTTAGTCATTTAGTTTATGAAAGGCTCTTTCATTTGTATGTAGTGTTGGAAGATAAAAAGTAAGATTTTGGATTTTAAGGTATTGTGTTGATGACCTTTTTGTTCGCATTACAGGGGGTTTACATTTCCATACAAGTCTGTGGTAATGTTTAAGCCTGTTTAAGGCAGGTCTGTGATAGTTCAGAAGGAGGTCAACCGTAGAACAAAAAAAAATCTAAGAAATCTAAAAAATCCAATCTAAAATGTTCAGAAAATTTTGGTGGTCCGCAGCTCCGGCCGGTGTGGGGGGAAGGCGCACTGGCTAGAGACGCAGACCATGTCCTCCATACAGACTGCAGGCACATGGAAGTGGGCAGGTTGTCTCTGGACACAATTCCCCTACTCTCATATCGTAGGCTCAGGCCTGCGATGGAAGAGTGGGTGGGTTCTGACATTATGATGTCACTCTGGGGGAAATTTCTTCCCCATGACACCTGGCTCCCCCCTGCGCATGCACGGTCCGGAAAGGTTGGCGACCACTGTCTTAAATAATGAAATCCACACAGGCCCTTAGTTGAGGGCTTTGCAAGCTCCTTTTAAAGCAATTGACATATACATTACTACCTGTCTGTCTGTCTGTAGCATCTGGGACACATTTATAAAAAGAAGGGTAGTTTCCTCAGTTATGCCAAGAAGATGACCTTCTAAAAACCCTAGTATTTAAAATACAAGCACCCTGTAAAAAAAGGTTATTAAGATAATTAGTCTGGGGGTCTGTCTCCAGTCTTTTGTGGTTTTGCATAGCTAACACTGCTACTGGTTTCTGATATTTTTAGGTGTGTTGAATGCTGGTGTTACCCATTGTGCACTGTAGTTCCACCTGCAGTACACTGTAACAAAGTAGTAGGTGATACGTAAGCACACACACTAGGGGTGCAGGCTTATGGGTGACACACCTAGATGTATCAGTGCTGATTATTCTTCTGCTGCTGGAAGGTTGGCTAATTGTCTTAGAGAGAACTTGAACTTTAGGTGTCAACAAAGTTGTAAAGTTTGGTGCAAGTACTAGGTGTTCTTTTATGTAACCGATGGTAAAAATAAATATTTATAATAAAATCATGTTACAAGCACAATTTTCATGAATAATTCAGCAAATAGGCCGTTTAAGTAAACGCATGAAACATTTTCCTGGTACTTTCCATTTTGTAAGTGTAAGCACTATGGGTATAAACAAAACAAGCTAAACAGAAAGCTATACCTGTTTTATTGGCAAACTGGGAAAAGAATCAACCATGAAATGCTTCATCAATTCTAAAGATTGCATATGAAAATTTTTATGACTCAGAAGAATATTAGTACTTTTATACTTGTATGGAAAACTTTTAAATTGAAACAATATTAATGAAAAAGTGCTACTTTCTTTTGTAATTGAAAATGGAGTCCTTGGAGGCAATCTTTTGTTGTCTGAGTTAATCCACTGTTGTTGGTGACAAATGGAAAAAAGGAATGATCCATAATAATTAACACTTTGTTTCACTGTAAGTACTGTGTTTATACATTTAGAAAAAGAGGTTTTGTAGCACTTTTAGGAGGTTGCGAAGAGTTTGGCTAAGTTTGCACATTTTATGTGGCTGAAATGTTAAGTTAGTCTGTCTATAATGTAGATTTGTAATAAGGTTTAATATTGGGTACCAAATGTTCTTAACTAACTATTTTTGTTCCTATTTAGGACACATAATCCATAATAGTCCATAATGTAGTTCTTACCTTAGAACAAAATTTTTCCTTTTAACGTTGGGAGCCCTTTACCCTGCCATTCAACATCCTCTGCTTTTTTCTCCCATTGGTATTTTTCAGCTGAATGGTATTAAACAAGGATTTTCATTAAATTGGATATATTAAAGACAATTCTGTGGTCAGTGCATGCCATGGGGGCTACCTGAAAACTATTTAAAGGATGTGAACGGTACCTGGAGGCACCATGTTGGCCTTTTATTCACCCACTATTTTACACCCTAATATATATTACACAGGTCCACTTGAGGATTATGTTAACAGTATTTATAAGTAGCAGCCAATTATCTATACATCTTAACTGTATCTTGTCTTTCTAGTGGTATTGCAACCAAAAGCCTAAACCTTTAGGCACATGATTTCTGTTTGAGAAAATTAACAGAGCCAACATGTAGTGGACTTTCCATTATATTTTTTTGGCAAACCTGCCATAGACTGTGTCATCCACTGTTGCAAACTTGACCATGGTACTAGCTCATTATTAATGTACTGTATATGACTTGATGCCTAGTAAAACTGCAAAAAGGCTACAGAAAAGCAATATTGTAGTTCACTTTTTGGTAAAAAGACTAGGAACTGTGCAACAATATTTTAGGAGGTATTGGGTGCACTTTTTTAACACAGCTGTCCAATACCTGTCCATTGTTGGTGCAAAAATGATTGAAGGCTATGAAGCATATATATTGTGCCAAGCTGATTGTCATGCAAATTAGGTGTTTACCTGATAATCAGCTGCTGTGTAGGTGACTTCAGAAGTGATCCACTACAGAGCACACAGACATTTTTTCTTTTGATAAAAGCTTTTTTGCGATTCTTTGAAATGTCCTCACAGTAAGGACAGACATAGGACTTTAGAGTTACATTCAAAGAGAATTAAAGATGCCTGAATAGTTCTAGAATCCACATAGGTTTGTAATCTTCTTAATTATTCCAGAGTTTAGCACTACCAAAACAGAGACAAAAAGAACAAGCAATCCAACATCTAAAGAGATCATTCATTTTTAATGTGACCTTCCCTTTTTCAAGTCACCTGTGCGTTGTTTGAAGACATTACCAAGATGATGACCTTAAGCTAGAGACAAATATTATTATTGTAGACCAGCATTTTCTTATTCTGTGGGCTATGGTTGTTGAATATCACCTTGAACAAGTTTTCCATGTTTGATGACCTCTGAACGAATAGGCATTGATTTGGGTAAAATGAATTAACACATTGCCTTCCACTGATGAGCATCCATGCACAGACAGAACCTTGACTGACTACCTTCAACAATACATTTAATTAATATTTAGCAACTACATAAGGCAGCTAATTTGTTTCCCAAAGCATTTTAATTTAATGGGCATCCCACAGTCACTAAGAACTTGTAAGCTGGAGGTTAAGATACACTTAAAACATCAGTAGCCAGTGGCTGCTGTGAATTGTGATTGAAAATTGTGTCCTTAGAGGCAATCTGAGTGAGTGTTGTTGAAATCAGAAAATAAAGACCTTTAAAATAAAGCTAAAATAACACGGTTACGGAAGATGAATTTGTGAAAGATAACATTTTAACAGTGCCCCCCCCCCCCCCAGCCCATTTTAGCCAGTCGTACCACCTGGCACTTTTCCGTAACCACTTGGCTTTTTTGTGAGGTTACTGAAAAGTTAGTCTGAACATTTTTCTGTGGAGAACACTGATTTAATGCGATTATTATCCAAAATAAAATATTTAACACTGTTTAAATAACTTAAAATGGACCGAAGCTGAAAAAAAAAAAACCCGAAGGTAGAACTAACTGACCAGGAAATAAAGCCCTGGCTCCTGGTGGCTGTTTGTTTAAGCCCTACACTTCTGGTGCATGCACAGCACTATGTAGAGTTTGGGTCTGGTGCATGCATATGAGTTATGTCCTCAGTGGGTGTCCAATGTGGAAGAAGATTGCTGAGGACTCGGAAGTCCACTATAAAGTTGGCATTGAAAATGGTGGCTTCCTGGCGACTGGATCCTGGACCTATCATCTATGTACGGCTTCTGCAGACATATATATGGTATAATGGAGTAGGGGTAACCCACTTTAGATTTTTTTCCAAGTTACACTTTCTTACCAGCACAGAAATACTAACAGATAGATAAACTTGGGTTGCTATGGGCAACACAGATGTTGCTTTCCCCTTCAGTTTTATAACTCTGCTACAGTGAAACAAATGAAGCGTTAAGTGCAGCTGTTTCCTGGCTAATTATCATTTATCTAGAGACCGTCATCTGTTCGCAGTGATATTGAACAATGCTTCTGTTTCCTAGTAATCTGTTTGTAAACTGCAGAATTAGAAATGTACTTTGTGGGGATTTCTAAAAGTTAAATAAGCACTTGCTTAGATACCACATCTCATGTTGCTAGGAAAAGATGATTTGAATAATAATATATTGTAAAAAGATTGTTACAGCAATGATTCAATTTATTTGCTTCTCAAGCCACAAAGGTTTAAGTGGAAATGGAAAAAGAAACCCTTTTATTAAAGCTAAAAAAGGCATATAATAAAATAAAGTTTTAGCATAGTTTATCTGACAGCTGATCTGTTACTTTTATATCAACTGGCCATTCATACATTTAGTATGATGAAACTTTTATTTCCAGGCATCAACCAAATGATAACCATCCTTGTTCCAAAAGTGAGCATCACATACATCTTGTTTTCAGGAAGTCATGTACAATACACTGCCAATCCTTCCCACAAATCCTGATATACTGTACCTGCTTTGGAGAGATAAAAAACAAAGATAACTAGTGATGCTGTTGCTGGGTCTAAACTAAGGTTTGTGATAGAAATCTGATTGCTTTACTTAATAATTTCATTAGCATGTTGAATTGGAGGGAAGGAGGGATCAAGGACGGCAAAATTTAGGCAGAATAAACTTAAGCTTTAAGATCATAAATAGGTCTACCCTGTCACATGTGAAATCAGTGCTAATATAATGTTTAGTTGTTTTTTTAGGCACATGAGAAAAACATTATTTTAAAATCTTTAGGATTTTACCAAAGTCTTCAGTTTTTTGCTGCTTTATAGAGAATAATTGGAAAATGTAAAAGACTTGTTAAATTTGGTTATTATACATTATTAACTTGTGAATGCATAATTAACTTATTCTCTGAACATTATCAGAGCTTCAGATTTTAATTTGGAAGTCAACCCACATGAAAGGTTTGACTTGCAGAACTATTTTGTCATTATTTGGAAGGTCATACATTGATGTTTTAAACCTTGTTTAGCGATCGGCCACCATCAGTACAAAGATATGGACTGATATAGACTTATTGTTAACCAGAATATTGTGCAATGGATAGAGAAATTACTTCTAAGTTTATTGTGTATTTTTTTTCTCAGTTACCTTTATGTTTCAAGCATATAACCTTTGACAAGGTTGGTGGACAAACATGCCTTTGTTTGTATGCATACATAGAAAATGTGTATTTTTATTGTCGTATTAAAGAATAGCTGTTCTTATGCATGCTTTTTAAATGCTTCCATTTCCTCCCCTCCCTATTTATAATATACCCCCAACTACTCCTCCCTCCCTCATCTCCTCTTTCCCACAGATACCTCTATTACTTACATGATAACTTCCAAGCTGTGGCTAATGCCAGTTTGGGCGGCCTCGGTCCTTTTTACAGAGACAACTTGAGGTGCTTAGCAATTATTTTATAGGACCTAAAATCTGTCTCCCTGCAGACATTTCTCTCCCCACAAGTAGACAGTGGCTCTGTTGGATCTCTTTTAGAGAAAGTCACTTGGACATGGCCAGCTAGCTCTTTGTAAAGGATTGGAGCCACCCAAACTGGAATTGGTCCTTACTGTTGGAGAAGATTGTGGCCTCATCTAAGGTATGTATTGGATGGGGAGAGCAGTTGGAATTTGTTAATTTGATCGTATATCTGTTTGAATGGGAAATAGGGTGTTGGAACCTAAAGCCATAGTTATTTTTTAAATTCTGGTTATTCTTCAAAGTGCATTATGCATGGTCACATACCTAGTAGAATGATATAGAACTCTGAAATGCTCCATTAGGACCTTTTGGACCAATTGCTCTTGATCAGGGATTAGACCCTTTGCTTCTCATGCCTAACTATTAACCTATTAATATGTTGGACTGCCTCACAGATCGGTGGAGTGGTATTTGAGGGTTTGGTCCCAAAATCTTCTTTGCAATTACAGTAATCTACATTATGTGTATACATACCACACTTCTGTGTTTGATATAGTAATGGTAATATAATAGTATATGCTTTGTCAGGTGCCCAAATACTCCAACTTTCTGGGACAGGACAAATGGGCAGTCACACAGTCTTCCTTAAAAAAGCTATGCAATACTCCTACAACATTTTATAGGAGTTTAGACATACAGTTGAGGAGCTGACTTTGAGTTGTATTGGATTTGCATTGCATTTTTAATTGATCTGTGAAGGGGAGTAAAAGCTGTAGAAACACCATTGAGCAGGAGGCATTTGCAGAAAGAAACAGCAATGCAGTGCCATGCCAAGTGTACGTTGCTCCATAAAACATAATTCAAGCACTGCATTCTAGGTCCTTCAAATGTATGTCACAAGTGTAATAGATATACCCAAGTAAACAAATTTTGGTTATTATCGTGAAATAATTATTCTCTTTGCAGTTATATAATATTCTGGTAAATTTGCCTGGTATTCATTCTGTTGTACAATCGCAAAGAAAATAGAAGCAAATGCTTTTTATAATCCCAGCAGGAAGACTCCATCAAACTTACAATAGAGTGCCTATAATGGACATTCAAGTTTCTTTTTTGCCTCACTTTTCATTTGTGAGCCTCAGCTGCACTGTTAATTACAAGGGCTATCTTATCAAAGCAGTACAATAGTAATGATTGTAACCCATACACTGATTATTTCAAGGAGCTCCTATTGTGGAACCAAATGTAAAGGTTCATTATTTCCCTCATGATCCAGTTATTATTATTATACATCAATTACAGAAGGAGGCTTTGTTGAAATATACAAATCAAGGCTAAAATGATTATTAACTTTGGGAAAGTGTTGATCTCTGAAGTGTGGTTATTCCTTACTAATAGTTTTTATTTCAAGTGTCTGAACAGTAATGAGAACAGTCTAAAAATGACTTCCAGAGATTTCAGAACTACTGATGTCCAACATGGGGATTTGCTATGGAGTAAACATATGATTTTCTAAGTATAGTCCACAACAACAACATTTTTATATTGTCTTTAGTGGCTGCATGTGATTTTTAGAAGAAATAGGAATGTATCCTGTGAGGCTGGTACACAGTTTCTATATCTGTTTGCAGAAATACTAGACAAGGCAAAAGAGCATCTAGCCTGTCTGTTGGTAAATTGAAGTGGAAAATGCTTCTCAGAGGGAGCACTAGAATTCAAAATAAACCAGGACCTTAATAGAATTGTCAGCTCAAAGGAAATAAAAATGACATTTCTCAGAATCAGTTCTGCAAATAAGAACTTTTTCCACAATGGAATATACATGCTGACACAAAGTTTGGAAAGTAGGGTAATGAGTTCTGAAAAATATTTCAAATTGATTAGGCTGTAGACTCGTGGGGATAACAAGGTCTACTGAAATAGCAGAGTCATCTTTTTATACATGCGGTTGGTCTTTCGAGGTCTGAGCATTAAACTAAACCTGATATTCATATATAAAGCTGCATGGTTGTTATACTCCTAGAACTTTGGGATTTGCAGAATGTGTTCATCATCTTGAGCACTATGCTTTAAAGTGATGCATTTTTTTTCTGTAGTTTTAGATATAGTGGAGAAGGGTATAAACCCTCTGTTAAGTTTTTATTGTGGTCTGTATTTCCTTCTGTACTTACAACTATCGTCACCAAGAAAGAAAATAAATCTTATATGTTACAGTTGCAGTGTTCTTCCCAGCCCTTTTTAGGCTCGCGCAGCACCTAGCACTTTTCGATACCCACCCAGCTGTTTTTGTTTGGTTACTGATAAGCTGGGTCACAATACAGAGGCTGCCACCCACCTACAATTTCTTCCCAACCAGCTTAAAAGAATTTCTGGGTTGAACCTTGCAGTTGTCCCCAACTGTCTGTAGGAGGTGAAGGTAGTTTCCCCAATTTTAATTTTTGCACAGCTATTACAAGACAAAAGGCAAAAAAAGCCCAGACCTAAACCCAGTCGAAAATCTGTGGGGTCACCTGAAGAGGGCTGTGCACAAGAGACGTCCTCGCCTTCCGACAGACTCAGCAATATTTGCCCATTCCTCCTTGCAAAAGTGCTCCGAGTCAAGATGTGCCATGCTGATAGACTCCTACCCAAAAAGACTGAATGCTGTAATTACATCTGCTTCAACAAAATATTAAGAATAGACTAATGAGTGTACCTATCTGGTGAAAACCTAGTACATAGAGGCCTTAAACATAGCCCAATTGCCAACCCTAAGAAGAATCGAAATTAACCAAAAAAATAGAAAGTAGGGTTTTTTTGGGCAATTAATTTTAATTGTATTTTTAGTGAATATCAAAATGGTAACATAATTCAAAAAATGTTTTCAAACAATTTGGTATGACCTATGACTTGGGTCTTGGTCAATACCAACTTGGCTCTGAGGAGGCACTAGACATTCAACTTCTAAATCACACAATTCCTTAGTCTTATACGTAGGTCTTATACCCGACGTGTTTCGCCCCGTCAGGGCTTCTTCAGGGGTATTATACGTATGACAGTAGTGTACAGAAGTTCATTTGCTGTATATGATACTTGATAAGGAGTACAAGTGTGATTTTATCTTGCATGCAAACGGGATTTTATTTAAACATTAATATAAAGGTATTCAGAGGGTCTCATGGAGAGTGACCTGAGTAGAAATCCTTATCTGGAGAGACAGCAGCGCGGTCTGAGTGACCACGCTGTGCTGTTTATGAATGGCCAATATTCAACAAAATATTAGCTTAAAGGTTGAAAAAGTTTTAAAATGATTTATTATGGTCCCTTTTTTTATATTACAAAAACCTGGCATTTTAACAGGTGTGTACACTTTTTATATCCCCTGTGTATGTATATATATATCCCTTTATATTGTACTTCATCCTATTTGTTGCTGTTCTTGCATCGTCAAGCTTTCTTTCTGTTTTTGGAAAGAATGCAATTTATAAATAGAACTATGACATTTTAATTATAAAATAAGTTCTTTGAATGTACAGAAACCAGCATTGTGTACGTTTTCTTTTTTTTTTTTTTTTTTTTTTTTTTTTTTTTTTTTGGTGTTAGGTAATACTTGTAATTTATGACTTTCATTTGTAAGCGTTTTATATGAAAAAGAATGGGTTTTTTTTCAGCTCATGGGAAATCTAATATCCATACAGCAGAACAATGTCTTTGTTAACCAAGCTTGGAAAGTGGCCATGCCAGCAGCAACTTGTCTCTGCCAGGACTAATGCTGATTTTGCGAAAGAACTAGAAAAGAGATTTAGGCCTGTCGCTTCACATTCCGGTGTCTTAATATAGCTACTCAGATATGGATTGCACTTTTGTTCCGCACATAGAGATATTTACAAATCGCAAATGGTACAAAGACAAATGACAGTGCTCAACATGGAGATGATTTACGGACCAAGAGGAACACAATATCATTTGTCTGTATAAAATAGAATTATAGAACCTAAGTTAATTGCAGAAATGAAAATAGCAAAAAAGACATACGTCAAGGCCTGAACACTGCTCTGGAGAAATCACTGCTTTCAAAGTGTGTGCATTTTCCTGAGATTAATACACATGTAATCTCTATCAGATTAGGCTGTGTAGAGACAAATAACAGGACACCACCAGTCACGTATGCTGAATGACGGCATTTAAAGTATTTTTATGTATAATATAAAAAAACCATGCTGCCCAAGTTGGATTAAATTAAAATTGAAATGGTATATGGAGTATGTGTGTTGTCTATATCACTGGTAATACACCACTATTCTTAGAGATCTATAGCATATCTTGCAAACCTATGGAAAAATTTTGAGTCCCAGTTTTATTATTTGACAAACTTGGATCTTAGATTAAATATGGGTGTCGATGTGCACTTCCCAATGCCTGCCACTGCACAGAATTTTTTCACTTGCTTCCAGTGCACTCTAACCACTACCCCTGACTACCAATATCCTTTCTCTCTTACCACTGCATCTGCCAACATCTGAAGCCATATTTACCAACATCTTAAACTTCCCCATCCCCAATGGTGCCTGTTTTGGTGTAGTCACACTTGTGCTAGATGTATATTAATTAAAGACAAGCTTGAGATAATGTGGCTTTACTATTTCCTTTTTAAAATACAACAATACAACCACCTAGGCAGCTTGTAAAGTCCAATCCTTTTTATGCTAACTCTTGAGCCCATAGAACAGTTCAAGCAACGTGTGGGCAGTGTAGAGTATAAAAACTGGTAATATAAATTAATTGCAGGCAAGTGGAGGCATTTGCATATTTTCTTTTGTTTTTTTATCTTTTTAACAACCCTGACTACTACTGACTGCTTTACTTTATGGTACAAGCTATTTCTTTTCAGAAAACTTCAAGTATTGCTTAGCCTTGCAAACAGGTTTTGTAATTTTAGCAGCTTTGTTAAGGTGACAGCACTTGTATTACCTTTCAAGTTTAACACTCTACCTTTCAGAAAAAAAAAAGTATTTTTTTCAGTTATTGCAAGGATTTTGGCAAATTGGAAACAGTAAGGAAGATCACAATTGAAGTCCATATGAGAATGCTTGCTCCTTACCCAGGGCCTACAAGTGGTTCAGCATGCCAGGTAAATAGCATTTACAGGAGAGGACAGAAATAGCACCAGTTAGGTTTCTCTGATGACCAGTTTTCTTTACTGGGATAATATGGAGTTTATTTCTGTCAGTATTGTATTGATCTCACAGGCTTACTCCTCCTTGTTATTGGTTATTTTACTAAATATAGAAATCTGAACATCAACAAGTAAATGAGCTTTTAGCTATACATTGAAAAAGAAGACAAACCAAGGAAAGTACCAAATCCAGTTACTAGGAAAAGCATAAGCCCCATAAAGGTATCTCATATGCTAATTTCTTAGACACTTCTCGCTACTAAAGAAACTTCTAGCACCCACTGTGAGCTGAAGTGGATTGGCTTTAATAGTCCCAAAGGTATAGGAGCAGTGGAGTTTCTTTTTTGTTTCTTACATAAATGACCACTGACCCTAAGGAACATATTGGTTATCTGTAAGGAATTATTATTATTTATAACTGTGTTAGGCATCCCAGTTATCACATTGATAGTCACCTAATGTATGGGCAAATTACACTGACCATATCTTTAGTTGGCATTTTTCTCTTGACCATGAGTGTAATGAGGCATTTTTTCCACTGACCACCAATTCAAAGGAATCCTTTTATCCTTGATCATGGTAGGCACAATCATTTTAATAGTGGTTTCCTCTATAGAACTGAAATCTTTAAATTATTGCAGCATAAACCTATAAGCAGCCTAAAATGTGGTGGGAAAAAAAGCATGGTCAATGGAGTTCAAGAACAACCCATCCATTTGTCATAGGCTTCATTTTGTTTCCGCTTTTATTTAATGCAAAAAAGTACAGGGCATTTATATCAAACTAATGTATCTATAATGACTTTTATGAGACTTTTTTTTAATCATATAAATATCTGTTCTGTAAACTGGAAAACATGAAAGGAAAAACAAAGCTCTTGAAACCGTTATTGTTGTTTGCGTCAGTACTTGCTTCAAATCATGAAAAAATGCCTGTTTTTCTCATAGGTAATTATTTTTGGTATTCCATGTCATTGTGACATTTTTTGCCAAGAGCAAATCAGGTTTTCCTATAGAAGATACATCAACCTCATAACAAGATGTTCATATTTATCCCATCTCCTACCAATATTTGTTGGCTGTTCATAATCCTCCAGTAATATTGCATCATTGTATTCTGCCTAGTGATTTCATTGCTTCACTTGTTTTGTAACTTTTATTAAAAAAAAGACACTTTAAGCTGCATGAATCCAAGGAGATGGCTTACCTTGGGTTTTATTAAATATTTCTTCTAAACTGATACTTCAGTATTTGCCAGATACAGCGTTAAAGTATCTAATGTGTGCATAAGTGTATGTTTTACTACATCCATATTACAGGCACACCACTGTTGGTCTTTTAATGTATCCTATATTGTGGGCAGACAGCACCCAAAGGTTGTAGGATTCACCCCGAACTCTAAAATGGTAGGAACCCTAATTAAATACTAAGGCAAGACATCTCCTAGAGTAAGTACCTGCTGAGCCCATCACAGTATTCTTGTAGCCGTAATATCTATTTTGTATGGACTTACATTTATTGGATTCCAGGGACCACAAAGTATAAAACTGGTTTTCAGATGTTTGCTACTAAAGAAATGGCAACACAATGACCTTTTTCAGTAGGTGGTAAAGCATCCCTGCTGTAACACACACAATGCACCTGATAAGTTGCAGGAACATTTTAACTACACCCATTGCAATGCATTAGCAGACAATTCTAAATTGAATCATTTAACTGATTAAAATGTAAATTTGTGAAGGGGTTCTAAATATTTAAGGCATCAATTTTATCAATTATATGTCATTGCTAGTTTATTTCCAAAGATGCTAGCTCCAGAGCTATAATTGGTACATGCACCGCTACTTATTGAGTCACTGACCGGGGAACAAGTATGCAAACCACAAAAGGGTAAAGGGGCAGGACTGCTTACATCTTTATATCTGCCTATCCCTACCTTCCAATTGAGCAGTGAAGCTACACATAAAAGAAATGGGCTGATTGGAATGTAAGGAGGGCGTAGCAGCGACCTCCAATATTATCCAGATGAGTAATAGTTTTGAATTTTCGTAACAGCCTGGCATGCAGCTGTGACAGGTTTTGAGAAGATCGTTGAATGTTCGTGAACCTGCAGCACAATTTTTCCATTGTTCCTTTTTACCCCCAGACAAAGGGCCTGATTTATTAAAGCTCTTCAAGGCTGGAGAGGATACACTTTCATTAGTCAAGTTGGGTGATGCAGCAAAACTGAAATGATTTTGGTCCAGGACTAAAAACATTTGCTAACAAATTGCAAATGACTTTCAAGAAATCCATGCCTGGTTTGCTGGATCACCCAGCTTCACTGGTGAAAGTGTATCCTCTCTAGTCTTAAAGAGCTTTAATAAATCAGGCCCAAAGTCTTGAAGTATGAGAATGGCAGCCATAGAGATTCGTCTTCAGAAAAAGGTAACTTCGGCTTACACCATAGCTTGTTTCTTTTAAACTCCCAAGATGTTTCTAACTTGTGCAAATGTACATATTTACTCCAGTCGATTATTTTCCTAGAATAAAAGGCTTCATCTTCTTTTTACCAGTGACTCATAACTGCTGCTGGATGTCATAGCAACTTTTGTCATGTTCAGTGGCCAGAGAAGAATAAACAGATATTTTGTTACTGTATTCTATGTACTGTTTAAAGGATTGACCTTAGCAGGAATATTTTGTTCTTGTTCTTTTACTCTGCCTAAATTTACTCTGTAATAAGGATAAGGAAGTTAATTACAGCGAACAAGGTAAAAGCATGGCATGTACCAATATCTGTTACTTTGAGCACCCTGGCAACTTCAGAACCCAGATCATATATCTTTTTACTTTATTTTGTAATGTCTTGTCCTGTACCTTGTGGCCTTTTTTTTCTATCAAATTTAAAACATACAATACCATGGTGCATATATGAAACTTAATGGAAGATTTTCATCCAGAACACAAAATCATTTTATTGGTAATTTAACTGTAATGCTTAAAATCTGGCTATGAATGGCATTATTTTTTTATTAAAGAGGAGTTATATAGCGCCAACATTTTACGCAATGCTCCATATTAAATAATGGTTGCAAATGACAGACGGACAGTGACCATTGGAGGAGGAGAGGATGCTGCCCCCATGAGCTTACAATCATTGTAGCATCCAGTTATTGTGGTTGTTCAGCGCAGCTATACATTTACACTGCTTTGGCTCTGTTAATACAGATTACAGGCATGTTTTATGATTGGATCCTTACAGGGGCTGCAGCAGATCTGTACAGAGGGACCATAAATTTTATAAATCGCAATAATCCAATATTAACACCATCCTTTCCTGTATTATCTTGCAAAATGTAAAATTCAAAGTACTCATAAAAATGGTACTGTAAATATAAAAGAATGCTAGTTGTTTTTTAAACTGTCATTAGGCAAATCTTTTTTTTTTTTTTCTATTTTGTGCTTCTTTAGCAATTATTGAAAAAAAAAGTGACTATTTTAATACCTAAAACATTGTTTTCTACACAAATAATAAATATAGTATACATAATTATATATATATAATGAAAAAAAAAATATATAAAAGTAAAAAAATGGCAAAGTTTTTGCTAAATTGATAGACCCATAGCGGAAAATAAAAATGTGCCTGTCATGGGGAGGTAAATACCCATTAGATCCTGAAATGAGATTTTATCCTAGGACTCTGGTTCCTAGGACCAAATCTCAGCCAGGACACTACCTCATGTATGCATGAGTTTCTTCTTGGCACTCCAGCCCCCCCCCCCCCCTCGAAAAAAAACATGCAGTTAGGTTAATTGGGTTCCTTTCAAAAATTGGCCTTAGACTATGATAATAACAAATGATTATGGTAGGGACATTATATTATGAGCTTTTTTGAGGTACAGTTAGTGGTATGACTGTGCTTGTTATATTTTTGCACTATCATAGAGCCATGACAGAGGACATAGATCTTTTTTATTTATTATACTTATTTTTTTTACAGAAATTTGGTCTATGACTGCTTGGACCAAATGATACCCATGACTTCTAGATTCAATTAGTGTTGTCCTATAGACCTAGGCAATGAGGCATCCAGGGCACATGCCCCACATCTGCTGTTTGGTTCCCTTGGCATTGGGGCCATAAACCACCCAGCATTTTATTAAGTTACCACTGCAGGAATGTTGCTAAGATTAGCTGGGTTTGGGAGCATTTGCTATTGGGACTAGCCGGAGTTAAAAGAAAAGGGCAGTTGCTAGCTGCTCCATGATAATTTAGGTTGACCATTTTTATTTTAATACCCCGAGGGTGTATTTAGCTGAGTCAAACAAATTTAACCATTTGAGTATTCTTACCTAATAGTCCTTAAGGTGCAGAGCAGACAACATAGATATACTGCAGCAGAAAAAATAATGGGTTAAACTATATGTAAAGCATAACTGAATGTTTTATTGACATTTATTGCTATCCTTTCTCCCTTACTCTACAATTCACTGTGCACATTGTTTGCACCCCATTAATAAAGATTGGGGCTGCAGTGTGAAGACCCCGGAGCAGGCATATGCTGACTGAAGCACTGTGATTGGAGGTGAGCCTAGTCATGTGACTTTGGGTTCATGACCAGAAAGTGCTATATGGTACTATTGTCATATTTTAAAATATGTTTCTATAGTTTCTATAGCTTGTTTGTAGCAACTTTCTGTTTTCAGCTAGAAATAAGGATAAGGCACTTCCTGACAATGCTTTGAACAAAGGGTACTAAAGGCCATATTACTGGGTGTTATGTTAATGTAATCTGCACATATAAAATATTTTTTGAAAACACATGTTAAAGCCTACATAATGTTTTAGTGATTGGAATTACATATACATTATTACCTTGGAATTAACCTAATTCCGCAGATGTAAAAAGCCAAATTAATTAGCAAACTTCACTGAAATGCCTTTCATTTTCATATAATAATGAAAGAGACGTTTTATAGGTTACTAAAAAAGTTTTATTGTTGTAAAGATTACTTGGAGGATTAGTGTGAAATTGGTTTCAGTGAGGTATAAATCATTATATTTTCTCCTTTGTGCTCATGAAAGTATGTTTGTTACTTATTAGTGTCTATGCCTTCACGTTAACACCAGAGAACATCTTTTGTTCGAATGGAAGATACTCAATTAAATACAGTGTTTCACAGGTTTGGCTTAGCGGGGAATGCTAAATGACTTCAGGGACAGGATAATTTGATTTTACTTTGATGTTTAGGATAAAGAAAAACCACTGTAACATTTTAGGATGCTGTCTGCTTTTTCAGACTGACCATTGAGGCTGTACACACACAATAGATCTTTTAAAATGTACAATGACATATAATGCTCCAGCAAAGTTTAGGGAGGTCATTGTTTAAATCCAACCCCCCAGAAGGGCCCTGACATTAGGCTGGACTAGTTATGAGATGGCTCCCAAGGCTTAGTCCTTGCCATTGTTCAAAACAGTGTGGCAGTAACATACGACCACCAGGCAGACTTCAGTTTTGATAGCTGAGGCTTCTGTTTTTAGGTTTGTATTTTTATTTGTCTTCATATAAATTTTCTGGTCTCTTTAAGTTGCAGGATTTAGTAAAAAAACAACCAAATATTGTACATGGTCTCACCTCCAAAATCCTATATTTTTCATAGAATTTCCTGTTTTGTTTTCAGAAGGGCCATCAAACTATGACTTTCTGCTTATAAGTGAGATTGTATTACCCCAGTATGTCTATAAAATGTTTTGTTTTGTCGTATCTTGACAAGTACATTTTTGATGATTAACACTTACACTCTTATGCTGAATGTTTCATGCTGCCAGCTCTGGTCTATGGACATCTGAAGATCAATGCCTAACAAAGTCAATATGTCCATTTGATACTAGTATAACACAAACTGATTATTCTGTTGTCCATTGGCTGATAACTTATTTGGACCAGTTGGATTTTTTAAGATGTTTGCTATAGATTTCACAAGATAATGCCAGTATTGCATGAATGACTGTTCAGCAGCTGGACAGAACCTCTGTATTTAAATATTATCCTATGTCTATGGACAGCTTAATAATATAGTGAATTTATTTTGAATGAAAGAGACAGTTTAACAGAATAAATTGTTTTTAAATACATGGCTGTATATACTACTCTGTGCCTGTATTATAAAACAATAGTTGGGGATGGACCATTAGACCCTTAGTCTTAAAGTGTTGAGATTATGACTCCTAAAATCATATAGATATAGATAGAGATATTTGAATGATTTGTGCTAAAACACAAATTAGTAATCAACTAAAAAATATATTTCGGATATTATATGGAAGTAGTGATGTGTGATTGTTTCTCATTTTAGAAAGCAAAGCTATACTTTAATTCTGGAGGACACTGCATGCAGTTTTTCATCGCTAATTTAGGATATATCACATTCCCAGTAGCTGTAATACTCATGAGTAACGTTAGGCTTGTGGACTCTTTTTACAGTGTTTGCTTTGTATTACTGTACTAAATCTCATTTATAGATCTCTTAACACGCTCTCTAATATCCTGTATGATTGATTCTGCAGATGATCCTTTGACCTATAGTAAAGAGCACGAGCCTGACACCGGAACCTAATTACTTTTCATCCAAACATAATGCACCTGTGTAGTTAGGTCCAGTTCAATGTGTCAAACTAAATATGTTGTTCAGTTGAATAACCCATAGAACATGCAATAAGAGTCTCTGGAAACCTAAAATAAAATAGAAAAATATGGAAAGATGAGATGAAGAATGTTTTCCTTATCATGGTGATCTGAAGATATTCCGAAGAAGATCATGCTTGTGGCATTAGACCCTGAACTATGTAGGCACCATCACATGGGAGAACACAGTCAGCCAAAGCTCACAAAACCATTAGAGAACTCTGAGTTGAGAATGGCTGGCCTATACTTTACTGTCAGTCAACCTCCAGACACATGGGGAAGGTGTAGAGGACCTGTTGTCACATTTAAAACTAACACATGGCTAACAGGTCTGTAATGGCCCTAGAACTTGCAATTAAAAAGTATCCGAGCTCTGGAAGCTGGGGTCCAAAAAGACATGAAGAGGACAAATTACTGTTCGCTACTATTACTTGTAGGCTCCCTGCATCTAAATTTTCCACCAATACAGATTTTTTTTTCTTTTTTCTGCACTTGTGGAGGTGGAACAGAAGCATGGCTCATAGGGATATTCACGAAGCATAAAAAGGGGTCAGAAAGCCTAGATTCATGAAGGAGGCAGGAACAATGAGATGCAGAGCAGATTCTTCTCCAGCAACAAATCTCTGAAGACTAGCAGTCACAGGCAGCAGTACCCTAGATCTCACACTGCCAGTGTACAGCTATGAGGCTGGAGGCATTGGGCTACCTAGGGGCACTTACCTACCAGGAAGACTGCTATTTTGTTTTAGAAGCAATTAAAGATACATGGTACATTTTTTAAATGTTTTATTATGTCTTCATCCTAGTTTTAGAGCTCCACTTATCTCTACAATGACCACAAGTGGAAAAAGCAAAAGTTTGAATACAGAATAGTGGCTGAATGAATCTGCATTCCTTGTTTAGTTAAAGTATGATGCTAATTAAATGCTAACTACAGGATAATTCAGACTGCAGTGAAAACAGCTTGGGTTTTGTGTTTGTGCTTTATTTATTTTGAGAACACTTCACATGACATTCCTTACAATGTATATTTACAGGCTTTCATCTCAGATATGTGAAATTATTTTGTTGTTACTAACTTTTCCTTTTGCTATACTTTAGTAAATATCTTGGTAAACTCCCTAATTTCAAAAACCTTAATTCATGTTTTTGTTGCTTAGGCTATGAATTTGTGCATCTTCTAATTTTTTTTTCTTTTTTTTTTCCAGTATCAAAATGGTTCTGATGTGGACCAGCGGGGACACTTTTAAGACTATATACTTTATTTTGAATCAAGCTCCTTTCCAGTTTACCATCTGTGGCCTCCTGCAGGTCATTGTAGACATTACAATCTTGCTGCAGGTGTACATGTACACCAGGTACCCTCAGAAGCCAGTATCGCACATACCACATGCAACCAGTGCCAAAGCTCTATGATGTGGAGAACATGTACTGTGTAATCGTGTGCTTCCCAGTCCTAGAACTACTTCTGCATCAGTACTGCATATGTATAATGCATGTATCCTGAAAGCATGTAATGCTGGAGTAATGAATCCTGAAGAATAATGGAGCTTGTTTGCTCATGAACGTCATTCCAATTTGAACTGTCTTTGAGTAGGAAATGAAATAGTCTGGTTGCTTGCTATGTGCAACGCTTCCACCTTTTCTTAACTACCTTGCTTTAATTTTATGCAATGGTTTCTTTAAAAACAACAAAGATTTTAATTAATTAAACATTAGCTACCAATCAGAATTAATCTTTCAATTCCCTGATTACATTGAATTTGGTTGCTGTGAATGACCACACTTAGCACAGTATCTTTGCATGGCCTTAATAAATAAGTGTGTCCACAGTTTCACCTTTAAGTTGGTTGTGCTATTCAAAGGGGGCAATTTACAAGGTTCTAAATTGTTAAATGCCTCTTTTTATTTGTTTTTCCGTTTTAATTTATTTCATAGTATGATTTGTTTATAAAACATGTTACTGGCTAGTTTGCCATGTCCACTCCTTAGTTCTGAGCACTTTTATATCAGATAATGTGTCATTTGTAGTGGTCATTCCCTTTATTTCTATCACATTTTCCAAATCAACATACAAAAGAAAATTGTTTGTTCTAAGCTTTTCATTGCAACATTGCAAATTTTCTAGCCTGTTTGCTGCTTTTAAAATACCTAAGAAAATGTTGTCAAAGACTAGGAGAAAACCATTCAACCAAGGAGCTGCAAACTGATCTAGTTTGCAACTTTATTAAAAGCAGGTCTTTATTTCTCAATGTATTGCTCTGTCAGATCTTTTTTGCTGAAATTCTTAACCTGTAGGTAATTAAGGAGGGGGGTAAAATTGCAAAATTATATTCTCAATGTCTGCCTGTTTATTAGAATAAGTATTTCTACACGGTTTTTCTTCAGAGGTATGAATCCAAGTCATTCTTGTCCACATAGTACGGAGGTCACCAACCGGTGGTCCACGAAAACATTTTTGTGGGCTGCGGCATTGGCCAGTGCACCCCTTAGCAAGGTCAGGAGAAGGAGGGCACACCTGCCAGAGCTGTGGACCATGTCCTCCATACAAATCCCAGGCTCAGGGAAGTGGGCGGGCTGTGTCCCTGGACACAACCCACCCGCTGTCCCATCGCAGCCTTAGATCTGTGATGGGAGAGTGTGCGGGGTTATGTCACGATGACGCCACTATGGGGGAGGTTTCTCCACCTTTGACTGACACCTGGCTCCCCGCGCTTGCGCGGTCTGGAGCCATTAATTTTAGTGGTCTGCGGGACCAAAAAGGCTGGCAACCACTGACAGTAGGTCAGATATCACTTTATATTGTCAGTGTTATTCTGTCAGATTGCTATCCACTTTCTCTTTCTTCCAGGTAATTGCTGTGCGAGATGCTTGGAACACTCTGCTATGCAATGGGTATTATGTGGAGGGAGTGTGAGGCTCTTTTACTTGTATTGTTTATGACTAATGGGACTTTAGCTTCTTTTAAATAATTCTAAATCAATGTCTTGCATTTAGTAGATGTGTGATGCCAAATTAAAATGTAAAACTACATTCCTTTTTTTATTTGTCCATTCTAAATAATTTTATATCAAAATATTTTCTTCTACATAATAGGTTACAGTATTCTGCCCTCTAAAAATTTGGAGAGCTCTCTGCTGTATGTCAGGCAAAACAAAAAAAAAAATCAATACATTTCTGCACTATGTGCACATTTTCCAAGGTTTCATTCCTTAAATACCCTGCAAGTACTGAATAATACTTGTAGGACCAGAATAAATGCTGTGGTGTTGTGATCTTACAATATGCAGCATTTTTGTTTTGTCAGTCCTGTCCAGTTTTCACCTGTGAAACTACTCAGACCCAACTACTCCCCTATCTGCATAATATAAAGTCTAATCATTCTGTAGTCTTGAAATAATAACTGAGAGAGGTGGATAATCTTGAAATGTGATTAGCCAGTGTTTCACTTTACTGAGTTGAAAAATTGTTTCCATAATTTATTCACCAGACCAGTGAGCAAATTAGAAAAGTTCAGTGATAGGGTTTACATACAGTTGTGTCGTGAAACTACCTGGAATTAAAATAGTTTTTGGAGGACCTACATTGTTTGATTTACACAACATGCCTACAATTTTGAAGGTGCTAAATAATTACACAAACAGTAATTATTGTATATACCCGAGTATAAACTTAAATTCATAATGCCATTACAAACAGAATCTTGGTTTATACTCGGGTCTCGCCTAATTTGTAATGTTAAAAGTGTAAAGTAGCCGCACTTATCTCCAGCACCAGGAGGCAGTGGAGTTAGCAAACAATCTAAGATGTCTTGTGTTCTCAGTTGCCTAACACATCCGGGAGTTTCACCCATTCCTTAAGGCAAGGTAAATGGGTTGCAGTTGAGGTATGTGCTTTAATTAGGCTATTCCAAAACATTGACGCAGCTCCCATTAATCCACCCCAGTGTCACTTCTGCAGAATATTTACTGTCATCTGTCTTCTGTATGCTATCTTCGTTCCTGACCATGTCTGCTTTTAAAAATATAAACATCCCCACCAAATGATTCTGACACCACAATGGTGGTCTCACACATGGCATTTTCCATGATGACCAAAAAAACCTCAATATAAGCCTCCTCTTACCAGAGAAACATTTCTTTAGGAAACCTTTCCAGATCAGGGCTATTTATATACTGCATACAGACTTGTATGACATGGCCATGTGTGTTAAAATTTATATATATATATATATATATGGTATTTTATTTTTATTCCACTTCAACCCTTTAAACTACATTGTTGAGCGCATTACATAAAATCTAAATAAAAAGTCATTTTAATTCCAGGTTGGTATTTTGAGAAACAAGAAAGACACCAAGGGGGATGAGTACTTTCACAAGGCATTGTGTGCTTCAATCCCATTTTGTTTAACCTATGTGTAGTGATGGGCATTGCTCTGCTTAATTGCAACATATTGCCACCATATGCTTGAATGCCATTGCATTGCATGTAAACCTTGCAGAACTAGGTCATGGAAAAACTTTGTGTGGTTTTACTTTTGTATGGAGTCATGTTATTAATTTTTATTTTCGTACCAGTGCCTGTTGAGCAGGTAGTGAAAAAGACCACCCTAGCGCTGTGGAGGTTTTCACACCAGATCTAAGGTTTTCCTAATCATGAAAATCTGATTGGGAAATTCACTAGGTTGAGACAAAACTTTGGCTGACTTTTACTGTATCAGCCACTGGCAAGAAGACAAGATGTCTCTTTCCACATTAGGTAGGAACAACAGGCCACTCAAAGGCTACTTACTTTTCAAAAACATTTTATTGTTCAATTAAAAATAACATTCAGCTTGATGCAGGCTGTTCTAGCACCTAATCAGAGAAGCCTGCATCCATAGGACGTTGATGCACAATGGTTAACAATATTTTGTTGCAAAGTAGTAGCATGGGAGTGGCCCATTCTGTCTCTATGGTCAAGCATAATCAGAATACAGGAAAAATGCTGATGTGGATAACTCAATAATACTCAATTATAGCAAATATTAGTTCCTGAGGTTCTTTGCTAATAGTTTACATACAACTGCAACTTGTCCAGAACCTAACATTTTCCTAGTTGTCCTCCCCAAAAGCAGTATATTCATTTTCTAAAGAATCTGTTAACATTGACTATACAGTGTGTTTTGCTATTACAATGTATACTTAAGAGAAATGTTTTTTCATTTTTAACTGTTGACTTTTCTAACTTTCTGAACTACATGTTGCTCGCTATATTTGCTGCTTACTTACAGATCAGAAACTAGATACCTTTGCTGCAATGTATTTATGGAAATTGTTTTCTCCATTAAGCTCACCTTTATCACCAATAGGTACAAAGAAATGTCATTTATAATGTATGAAGAAAACACTGTGCCTCACCCTTTTACCTTTTTTGGGCACGATGCTATTGTGTCTAATGGTAAAATGGCCATAAAGTGTATTTGTATGAGACTGTTTTGTGATTACAGCTGTCACATGAATGTTACTCTATTACTTGTCACATAAAAACGTTACTTGTAAAATGTTACAAATTTTTAGATGTTTTCTGCTCAAACAGGCAGCTTAAAATCTCGAATCATTTTACAATGCTTTATATTAAACTCTTGGGTATGTATATAAAGTGTTTGAAATGCCTTGCCAGACCACACAGATTGTCTGTTCTCTGTGGGATACACAACAATTATATAATGTTACCTTCTTCCTTTATCCAAATACATATTTACCGTTTGTTTAATGTAATAGATAATGAATGTCAAACAATGAAAATGTGTATATTTATGATTGCCAGCAGTAGATATGGCTGCTGATTGCTTTTATACCTAAACTGTGTTTCAGGGCTGTAGATAATTTTAGTACTGTTTAGCTTGAAAAAAAATGTGTCAACTGAATATTTCACTATTAAAATGTAAGTTGCAAAAAAACTGTCATTTTATTATATAATGGCAATAAAGCATATACATGTATTTGTAGTAATGTACACATGGATTGTTGTTTTGCTCCCTTATTCTGTGTTGTTTATTTAATGCATGGAAATGCACAGTATTTGCCTGTCCTGATGTCCTTTTGGAAGACAATATTTTGGATGATTATTTCAGTTTCAGAGTGCATTTTAGGCTGACTTGAGAATGTTCATCCTTAAAGAACTTCTCTATTTAAAATCGGGGTGGGCTAATTTCCAGCAGCATCCTTTCGCTGTAACAGTTCTGTGTGGGAAGTTTCTATCACATTTAGGAATAAGGGAGCTTCACTTTAGGATACTTTCAATAAAATAATCAATATTTTATTTTTGGATTGTGCTTTGCTAACAATAAAAATAATAGCTGGGTTAACGTTTATGAATGATTATATATTGATGTTTCCTTACAACTTAAATGCTAGGCTTAATATTTGGATTTGTACATCAATTCCCAAAAGTATTTAATTAGCTGGTCATTTTTTCAATAACATTTTGCGTCTTATTGCATGGTTATTACTTTGTTATTTGTAAAAGTTTTATGGTTTATACCCTAAATATTTTGTGACGTGGATTAAACAATAGCCCATCCCCAATACTCGTTTAAAACAATGTCCTTGTTTCACATCTGTAGGCAGACTGACATTAAACCATTTTTAATTTGGCTGTTTTGGATGGGATCAAGCAATAATATAATGTCCTTGTGGCATCTACAGATATCAAGGATCATCTTTTATTTGTCACCTGAACTCCTGATTGGGCAGTAAAGTTTGGTTTATGTGTTATATAGCCAATTCCTTAAATACAATGTGTCCAGCAAACATCTGCGGCATAAGATAACAGAAGAATGTTATTTCATAAAAGTCACACTGGTGACCCAATCTACACTAAAGTCTTTGTAGATGTGTGCCTCTTTAGTAACTTACACAGCCTCAGAACCTGATAGAAAAAGCTAAGATTTATGTCCAGAGTTGGAGAGATAGAGATGTGATGTGAAGATAGTGAAGATGTAGGTTGTTCTAATGATAGGAAAGAAGAAGGGATATAAATGAAAGGAAACCTCTGAGAAATAAAGAAGTGTGTACCTAAAAGGTGAAAGTTTTTTTAAGAAAAAAATATAAAATTAAAGATTACTTAAAAATTCGTAAGGACTGTAAATATGTCACAGTTATATGAATTTTGTTCTTTGAGTATCTTAACAAATAAGAAGCTCACAGTACATCAAATTTGACATACTTGGTAAATGAGAGCAATTTTAATTACTATGTCTGTAACCTGTTGTTTTTTTGTACCAAACACAGGGTGTTTGTTCCTTAGCCTAGGTTGTTTGGACAGGAGAGGCATGGTTACCACAACTTGTATACCAACCTGTGCCACAATTTAAGTTAAATAAGCCTGAAATTGAGAGAATGCTCTGAGAATGATCCAGGCTGACCATGCAAAGAGATACTTTTCCATCTGGTCGTTATCTGACCTCATAAGTTGCTTTAGCTTACAAAAATAAAACATTACCTGTTCTGCTAGGCTTTTGCAGCTGCTTGTAAATGCTTGAAAAGCCTAGCAGTGGCAACCCAGGCAATTAGTGCTTGACAGTAGGCATCTAGGGAGCGGTAAATGCTGCGTTAAAATGGCGCTGGTCTAAACATTCCTTTAGAAATTGAAGAAAAAAAAAAGAAATACAATAAATAGTACAGAAGACAATCTTATATTGGTAGAATCAAGGAAGTGACTACTGGCAGGCATCTGTCAGGAATTACTGGTTGTTTCCATTAATGGTTGGATCATAAACCTTAAACATTGCAATAAATTGTAAGAAGATATAAGCACATTGTTTTTTTTTTTTTTGTCTAGTTTTTTTTCCTTGCTCCACTTTTGCTTCTCCACAAATTGAAAAAGGATAGTATAAAGATAATGTAGCTCTAAGGAACATCCGTTCAGAACATCATTCCTCAAAAGATGGATATCTAGACAGAGCTAGAGAACATTTATATTAATAACTAATAACCCATTGACTTTTATCATACAGAATCTCCTTCAGCCTGTACTCGGTCACATGCAGTAAACAGACCTAGATTGAAATTGTTAAGTCCCAAACATCTGCCATTAATCTAGGCTTCCGAAAAAATTTAGATCAAAAAATTAATTGCCTTTTTAACAATTCTAGGATCCCTAAAATTAGACTAAAGTTGATGACTTTAAAATATATTTGGTGCCTTCTAACATACAAAGTTCATGCAAACCAGTTACAAAAATGTTTGAAAAATATCACTACCGATAGCAAATGACAGCTTTATGCTTATTTCAGTAAAGTTATGCTAATATCTTCATAAATACAGTCCATAATGATCTGCAATGTATATTTATAAAAACCATGTTTCTCCGTTTATTCCAAAAGGTATATTTTGTGCACTTTTTTCATATCAATTGCATGTGCATACTTGCATGATGTACACCAAATACAATGTACAGTTGTATGTCAAATGTGCTGCACGCTTAGTTGTGTCCATATTTTATATTTTGTGAAATTGGGTATACAGAATAAGCATATCCAAAGTGGGCTTTAAAGCTATAAAAATACTTTGTCTCTCTGCATTGTTATTGATTTACTACCTAAAAAAAATCTACCTATTTAAACCTGCCTACCGCTGCAAGAGGAAATGGGTTAGTGTGCTAAATTCTGGACATCTCATTCATTGCAATTGCCTTGTTGCTCTTGTTTCATACTAGAGATTTTCAGAAGGGCATATTTGTAAAGCCCCCTTTCCCTGGAATGGATTACTTATTTCCATCACCACTTCTTTGGAAGAGAGCGCAGCACAGTACCGCTTTCTCATTCCCCCTCCCCTCCTTTTTTTATCAGCGTGGCCAGATGCGATTTGACACTTTTTAAGAACCACACTGCGATCCTTGGCAACTGCAGCCATGTGCACAAAATAGTTCCCAACTACTCCCATACAGTTAAGAGAAGCTGTTGAAAGTCTGTGGTAGAATGCTGTGGTCAACCACAAATCTGAAATAGTCCTTAACCTCCCTGGGGGTCTGAATATTAAGTTTTTTTAAATGTCAAAGTGGTACATTTAAAAATACTTATTATTTTAAATTTCCCACCTGGTCCCGCGCCCCAGCCGCAAGCTCACCCGGCTGGCACAGTGTGTGGCTCAGGATTACCGCTTTTGGTACTGAAAATTAACCCCGAGCCACACTCGGTAATACCGCTAGGCAGGTTAAAGTATCTACAGGTTATAATGTGTAAATTATCTTTTATCCTAATTATTACATGCCAAATTATGTCTATCCTGGCTTCAGGAAGAACAACAAAACTCTGTCATAGGCTAAATATGTAGTAAAAACTACACTTATTAACTAACTAGTCCTATTAGACAGCTGACCTCCTGACAAAGACCCTCCTTTGAGGATATAATGATCGGCTTCTTACAAGCCATATACCTCAGATGATAACCTGAGAGCATGAGCTCTAATCAATTGTCGTTTCGGCTATAAAACTTACTGGCTGATTATACAAAACAAAAGGCTTTACTTGTCTTCAAAGCAAATGAAAATACCTTGCACATTGTCTGTACAGATAAAAGTACACACATCTTTAGATAGGTACTTTATTTTATAAATCTTACATGACTTCAATTTAAGTCATTTAAATTATGCTATGATAAAAAAGATAATATAAATGTATAACTACATGTGAAGATCTAAATTAAAGGTCATGAAGACGTGTATTGGCTGAGAACGAGTTTGTCCAATTATTTTTGTCCTTGATTAATACTGATCCTGAACTGTCAGCTTACAAGGGACTCTTCTTTGAGTCTCAGTTCCAACACTGCTAATTAATGTATTTGCCGTATTTACAATCTTGATGGATCTTAATTAAAGATGATTCAAGAGGAAGATAACAAGGCTGTGAACAGTTCTGTGTTTGTAAAGCTTGACAATTCTTTCAGTGGTATCTTTCATTGATCTTTAGTACTGTCATATTTGTGACTTTAATATTTATTAGCATTCATGGGTTTGCAAAACGCATACAACACTGCACTGCAAAACACCCTACAAAACCGAGAAAGTATTGTTATTAAAGTCATTAGTTAAAAGGATTCTGTCTGCTTAGGCTGATGTTTCCTATTTTCTTTTCATATAAATAATAAATCTTTTCATTACTATGTTCACATTAGATGAAATGTGTTTTCTGTGAAAGAAATGAAAATGAGTTATTTCTGCTTTTCCTAGCAATGTAATGTAAGAAAGGTAAACAGGGATAAGAGTGGCTGTCGTTTCTGAGATTTAGTTCAATAATAAAGCATACATGTGACTGGGTAAAGCTGAACTCCAAGCAGATAGACATAAAGTAACATGACTGCATTAATCAATACATTGTTACAGTGTTTAAAGTGGACCTAAAGTGGGAAAACACAAACGTCACCAGGAGGTAGAGTTAATTGAAAAACGAGACATGCAAAGTCACACAGCGGAGTGTGTGTTCCATGTAGTAAAAATCTCTGCTCTATAGCTGCGTACACACTGCCAATTTTTGTCGTTGGAAAGGATCTTTCACGATCCTTTCCGACGACAAGGGAGTGCACGATGCATGAACGGTGCTGTACATACAGCACCATTCATGCTCTATGGAGAGGAGAGGGGGAGAGCGACGGAGCGGCACCCTGCTGCGCGCTCTCCCCTTCCCTTTCATTAGGATCGGCTGTCGTCCATCGTCCGTGGATCCGGCAGGTCGGTCGTCCAGACGATGGACGACACCGACTGTACACACGGCAGATTTTCGCCCGATAATTGGCCGATGCCGATTATCGGGCGATAAAAATCTGACGTGTGTACGTAGCTTAAGTGTGGCACCACCATATACAGAACCAGGCACTAGGGACAATGAAAATCCAGTGCGTGCATCATCAATGGCCGTAAAAGATCAGATTTAGAAGTATCAGACACTCCAAATACTTGAATGAAGTAGCTGATCATCACATTTTCAAGATTGTGGCTGCACCCTACCTTTAAAAAGCGGCCATAGTTGTCATCAGACTATTTGGGGGGGAGAAAAAAGTGATTTCCACCATTACCTATATGGATCGTTGCTATCATAGTGGTGATCAGGTCTGATTGCATTCTTGTGTTCACCTTATAAAAAAAAAAGACATTCATATTGGTGTCAGTCAGTTGATCTCCACTTTTTGGGTAGAGCGTACACAACACTAAAAATATCTGATCAACGTTTTATAAATGTGCTCTTCTACATGCTACAGAACCTATTAGGCCATTATGGAGATCTCCTGCCACCAGTTCGGGTTACAGAGCATTCACTGGAAGGCAGATTATACAGTAATTCTGAGCTGTGACCCCTTTTTGGTTTCTTTGTAGGAAAATATGAACTTGGCACGACTGCTGCAGACAGAATAGGAAGTCACAAGGGTATTTAATAAATGCAAAGACTTGGTGGATGATGAAACTCAGCCTCAACCACCAGAAAAGTCTCATTTAATAGGAATTTCATGTTAATAGATTTACTGTGATGGCAATCATTAAGCAAGATTAAAGGCACGTAGATAGTCTTATCCAAGTCAAACATTGTGCACAATTCCCAGATATACAATAGGTATCCACAAAGGTATCTAGAAGGCTGACCTGATGGTGATATTGACAAACAGCATATTAAATATTAACAGAACTCTGCAAAGACCAGTGGAGACTAGAACAATTTCAATTCCATGGTGAATTTAAAACCAGTTCATTATCATCTCTAATATGAGAGCACAAGAAAAGATGTTTGTGAGGGCGCTTAGTATTGCTCCATGTCATCTATTATAGCTTCTAATTTCATTTCCCCAAGGACAATAAATGCAATGATATAACATGAAAAGATTGCTGTCAGGTCTTTTCATATTTCATTTGATCTATGGCTATATGTGACACTGGATACTCCTGGGAAATACCAGTACTATTTCTTTAAAACTATATCATGGAATGGGATAATGAGAAATGTATTTTGTAGCAAAGTCCAATTTCAAAACTCATTTTAAAAGTTGTAAGCAATACATAGAGCACAAACTAGTGTTAAAATAACTTTAAGAAGACAGTATGGAATATTTTGCTAATTTAGGCAAAAACATGCAAAACAATGGAAGCTTTGTTAGTAGGATTGTTACGTTTCTAAGAAATATTTTGTAAAAGCACCAGCACAAAAAATAAACTCATGTCTGAAATCCAGACTAGCATGCCACATCCTACATCTAGAGCTATTCACTTTTTAGGCAGTAAAAAATGTCAAATATATATCATGTCAATCATAGCAAGGACATGGCAAGATCCGAGCCAGGTCAACAGTCCTAAAACACATAAATAAAGAAAGGAAACCAACCTACCCACAGCCTGATTCTGGAGTCTATCTGCACACCTACCTTTCAGGTGAATACACTACCTTTGTAGGTAGTGCTATGCTTTCTTTTTGGTAAGCACAAATGCTTTGCAATCTAATATGTAATGAAAAGTAGACATTTTATTTATAAATATACAGAGCCATGTCACAACAGCTCTCTGATTGATAACTGCAAAACATTGGAAATACATGCTTGTCTGCATCACAGCAACACTTTTGTGAGAAATGTTTTGTTTCAAAGCATAGGACAGTGTTTAAAAGATCATTTCCCATTTTTTTCTTTAGAATCATCAGTAATACAAGAGCTTTTTACATCTTGGAAAAGCTCTACAAGTGTTTATGAGCATTTTAAAGCTTGTTATTCCTTGCATGATATCCATATCACAGTGATAATTATTACAAGTGATGCTCAGGTCAGTTGCACTTGGATGTAAAATAAACCATAATTCTTTACATATCCAGTACTTGGCATGCAAAGCTTAGTTTCCTGGTCATATAAATACAAACATATCATTTAGTTTGATCGATGCAGATTGCACATACTGACATAAGTATACTGAAATTAATTGACAATTCATACTTTGTATAAAGATTATCATATCCAGCTAAACACATGACTCATGGCAAGCACTGGTACGGTGATCTGTTGTCACATACAGTTTGCTTATAGTCACCCAAGCCTGGGTTTTCATTCTTAAGACAAGAAGTCATATTTTCAGCAGAATTTAATTCTGTATATATATGTCATGTGAATGTAGTTTGTTCCAGCAGTGTCTTATGTCTTTTTTTTATTGTACTTCCTGAAATATTTGACATGTTTTTTTTTCTCCAGTCTTCCCCAGATTTATGGATTTACTGAAGGTTATTTTACAATGAACCATGGAGAACAGTTCATATCATTCTGATAGACCTCATACATTTAAGTACAATGACTACATAAATCACTTTTTCTGTTGAGTATAAACAAGGAGGTAAAAATGGAAGCATGGATCCTGATAAGATTTATTAGTCTGCAAGCCTAAATTATATCTAAATCTAAGAACAGAAGTGTAATATATTACAGCTTACCAGTCCTTAGGATGAAAATGAATACAGTACACAAAATATTAGTTATGTTGCCAGAATTCTAGTAATTTCCTGTGTACTGAACTGATATCTCAAACAATGGTATCATCTCATTCCCAGATTTCCTTTGTGAATCACAAAAGAGATAGTAGCACATGATCCATTAAAGCTCTCCAAGCCTGAAGAAGATACACTTCCATCAATGAACCTGGGTGACCTAGGTTTGCTGAATTTCCCAGGTTCAGTAATAAAAGTGTATCTTCTCCAGCCTTTGAGAGCTTTAATAAATCAGACCCATTTAACATAAAACATACAATATATCTAGAATAAACACACGATTCACATATATAGGTGATTGAACATTCTCCTTGATGTTTAGCTACTAAAAATTCAAAGCAGTTACTGTATTGCACCAACCTAGTAAACAGGTACAGAGGGGTAAATAACAAATTTTAAACCAAGGTTGTCTGAACTTTGAATGTGAAAATACAGCCCGATATAACATACAACAAAACCTGTCATTATCCCCTTATTGCATATATAGTTATACTACTTGCCTTTGTCCCAAAATAATATAATTTATGTAAAAACTATTTCCTCCTATTTTACAGTATAATAGTGCTAGAAGCAGTCATAATCAATAGGTATGTCATGAAGAATTTTGCTTTTTTATTGTCATTTCATCTGTCGGGAAGAATCTCAATGGATTGTTTTCAGAAGCTGATCTTTTCTTCTCCATACATTAAAGGAACATGGGTACTGCGGATGGTATATTCAAACTCAACCTAAAACCAAAGAAGTAAACAAAAAAATCACACCAATTCCAGATCAATTTTTTGTGACATATAATTGGCCGCAACACTTTATTGATTTAAAACTTTTAAAACAATAATTTAGGTTTACAATTTCAACCGACTTTATTTCCCCGTCATTATGGCTCAGACAAAATAAAACATTTAACACAAAACACAATCAGCCCCCTTCTTATCAAGAGGTGACAAACAATATAAGAATCCATGTGACGAAGGGAGGAGAGCTTCTGTACTTCAAGGACGGATTTATCGGAGGAGCTAAGCTAAGGTGCCCTATATATACTTCATTTTCCTGCTCATAGCATCCTTTTACATTTTTCCACTTGGAACATAATCGCACAAATCATATCATATTTGCTGTGCAAGCATTGGAGTCATTCATTGCAGAAGAGCAAAACTAAAGCTACGTACATATGGCAGATTTTTATTGCCCGATAATTGGCATCGGCCAAATATCGGGCGAAAATCTGCCGTGTGTACAGTCGGTGTCGTCCATCGTCCGAACGGCCGTCCTGCCGGATCCATGGACTATGGACGACGACCGATCCTAATGAAAGGGAAGGGGGAGAGCGCGCAGCAGGGTGCCGCTCCGTCGCTCTTCCCCTCTCCTCTCCATAGAGCATGAACAGTGCTGTATGTACAGCACCGTTCATGCATCGTGCAGTCCCTTGTCGTTGGAAAGGATCGTGAAACATCCTTTCCAACGACAAAAATTGCAAGTGTGTATGCAGCTTTGGTCTTAGCAGCAAAAGCAGTTCAGTTTCGTTCGGAGATTAGCTCAGATAATGAGGACCATAAAACATGGTAAAGAGTACTATCTGGGACAACATGGATCTGCGATGAGTGCCATGCAACTTACGAACGATGTAATGAAGAATTTGATCATATAGGCATGAATGAATCACATTGGGGAGACATAGTGGACTGGTCTTACCTGCTTGAAGGCCAGATAATGAAAAGTTGCCCATATTGGCATTTTTCCTTTATGTTCACATGGTGTTCAGTAACATGCTTCCTGTCCTCGGGCGACAATGCTTATTTATCTTGCTGTCTCTATTAGGGAATCATCACCTTAGCACTGAACACCTCCTTTTCTTCTCTATGACATGGGGGATGTTCTGTATTCCTTTTCAACAGCCTGGAGTGCACCACAGACAGCACAAGCATTTATCAGCTTACAGCATAACCAGACATTTTTGTGCACTAACCAAGCAAGTATAACAAAACACTATTCCTTTTAAATGAACAGATCACTTGGGAGAAAATTAGAAAAGTTAATTGTTAGGCTTTACATACACTTTAAATTAAACTCATGATCTAAAGTTTTGAAAGTCAGTGACTTAGAAAGTACTTAAGCCGCACGTCAGCCAGGGAACTAGTATAATTCATCACTGCAGATTTCCTATTACCAAGGAATGAATTAGTGGCTGGCATTTGTTAAACCAGCAAGGTATAATGAGCTTATGTATGCATTAATAACAGTGGGAACAGTTGACAGATATATCCCAGCATGCTGGAATTTTTTTGTCAAGCATAAAAATCACTAAGAAAGGTAGTGTTCAGAATAAGAAATTGGAACTACAGTAATTCAATTGTTATCACTTATGTAAGGATATCTTTGTGCAGAAATGACAGCTGAAAAATAATTGCAATTGTTCGTGAATATATAAATATACTGTTTCTGAAAATGTGCAATTGCTGATTCATAAAGAAGAAGAAATTGTTTAAACGTGGGACATATTACAATTATCAGGACAGGTAGTTCTATGCTTTATCGCCCATAGCAATAAGTTTGTCATTGAAGAGTGACTTCTGGCAAGTAATTAATTCAAATAGACAATCGAAAAAGTACTTAAAGACTCTTAGAGATTTTCTTAACCTTTTGAACATTTTTCTGACAAAGAACTAAACTTGTAAACAATATTTATCACCTGTTGTGTTTCAGCTATTAGCTATGCCCAATGAAGGAAATATAAAGGTAAAGTGATTTCTAAGCAGGGGATAGTAGATGCCAGTTCCAGCTGTTTTTGGCAAGGTTTGGTTGATGATCTTATCGTTCTGTGTCCCATGCATGACTGATCTCAAAAGGAAAAATCAAGCAGGTTATAAAACCCATATCTGTGATTAACAGCGCTGAAAGTATCTGCCATTACTGTTCATTTATACGCCTGTCCTTCTCCTTGAAACTGTTCAGCTGAGCTGTCATAAACCAGCATGGAGATTTTAGAGGGCAGTAAAATAAGGTGTGGGCTTACATATCTTTCAGATGTCTATGGAGTGCCCTAAGGTCAGTGTTGATGGGCTTTTGTTCACTTTAGAAATACTCTTTTCCCCATATAGGTCTATGGGAATGCAAAGGTAGCCGAAGCAGGGAAAATGCAACTCATCTGTAATTAATTCTGAATGATCTCTAAAGTTTCTCATTCTTATGTCTAAATCATGCTGCATAATTCACTTATGTGGAATGTTAGTGGACAAAAACCTTTTCTGTATATTCTGAGGAGAATAGAAAAAAGGGACAACAATGTGTAGTGGAAGAAACTCTCAGAGCTACCTGACTGGGGATCTTTTACAAGAGTCTGTTACTAAGCTATGATTATACTGCATGGGGACAGGGGTGAGGAGTAAGAGGAAATTATTGAAAGGTCAATGGGGTCCTTATACTTGTTTTCAGGAAATCTGCATAGCTGTTAAACCTTCAAATTATATGGCTAAAATGTGAATTGTTTTTAACAAAAGGGGGTAGAGATGTTAAAACAGAAATGAGAACATTCTCTGACCTTGATCTTTCTCCATTGCTGACCTTGTTCACTAGGTGTCACTACATGAAGACAGCCACCTTGGTGCGGATATAAAGCATTGAGGCTGGACTTTTTAGGTGAACTTTTTTAGGGGGAATGTCAAAGAACATTGTAATATGATTAGCGAGGAAATTGGGTAATGTAATAACTGGATCTGTAATTCATTGGCGAGTGTTAAATCAACATCCTTGGCATGGATTTACATTGCTGGACCATGATTGATGTGGATTTATTTCGGAGCATATTACTGAAGTTTGTATGTTTGTACTTTTTTATAATAAGGAGGTGACCAGATATCTGCCCTTTCCTAAGTTGAGTACCCTATATTCATTTGTGGTCATTTTAGGTCTTCTGGCCATAGGTACAGTGCAGTAATAAAATTTGTCCTGGCTGAACATGGAATATGGAAGACCACCATAAACACAATATAGTCCCAAACTGATCTCTACTGCTTAGACACAATTGCCATGACTCAATGTTCCCTATACAACAAATATTCAGACTCCTTAATAGTTTACAGGAGCTACGCATCCCGACTCTTTGTCTGCTGTGTTCAGACAGAATTCTATCTGTTTACAAAAAGCCCATAATGTTTAACAATCATGTCATGGGTACAACCTATTTTAAATATGTTTTTCTACACACACTGTATATATAGAAATAAAAAAATATATAAAAAATAAATCCTGATAAACAAATCGATAGGACAAAATGAAAGTCAGAATTTATCTGCTATAGTTGCTTTCTCTCACTACATAATTGTTTGGATGATGTGACCATTTACCTTTGTATTTAGGTATCTTCAGTGTGTAAATCAACTTAGTATTAAAATGAGTTTAGTTAACTGTATATGAAAAGAATTTGCAGGGAAACTTTTATTTTATGAAACATACAGAGATATAAAAATCTCTTTAGGGCTTTGTAAATCTCCCCCACTGCTCATAATATACGGCTACGGAGTCCAAGTAAGTTAGGTGTGTTTAATATTAACCTTGTAATATAGAGGAAGCAATAACAATGCATACAGCCAATAATTTAGACCTACACATAGAAAACAAAGAAAACAGCTGAATAGGTTGATATAAATCTATACTCCATCTAAGTTATATTGTGTGTTCTTGTGCATGGCTGGAAGTATGTAGCTTGAACTATATAAAGATAAAATGACCTGTACAGTTCAGTAATGGTTTAGGAAGATCATAACCAATAGGAACATTAGCCATTACTGAACCTTTTAAAGGTAATATTATCTTCTTATTTGTGAACAAATAAAATCAGCAGGAAAGCTAAATAAGATATAGAAACAGGAAAATAAAGTTTACTGGTTTTGTAGAAAGAAGAAATTCAATGCTTCTTGGTTTCAGTACTGCACTGAAAAAAAAATAAATGTTGGCAATATAAAGGAAATCCTTTATACAGGTAGTCCCCGGGTTAAGGACATCCGACATATGGACGCCTCCTAGATAGGAACAGTTCATTCCTGTGCAGGAGGAAGCTTAAAGGGGGGAGGGGGCAGTTGGCATGACTTGCAGAAGAAATCTTTTGCTAAACACAGCTGAGGTTGTGGGTGATCTTAGGACTGAGCTCTTTCTGCAGCCCCTTGTAACTATTTAATGACCAAGACAAACTCTGCAGTTGTTTCTTTTTGCATATCAAAGCACAGCTTGCTCCAGAAATTAATGAATGTCTAGGCTCTATAAAGATTTTTGTTTTGCTTTGTTTGTGATTAGCTTACAGTGAGGATTTATACAGTAACTGACAACATGCTGCCTAATATGTTTAGACAAACATCTGTCCTAATTGCATTTATTAACATAATGTTCATTTTCCGACTTACATACAATTTCAACTTAAGAACAAACCTACAGTCCCTATCTCGTATGTAACCCAGGGACTACTTGTATATTTTTTCTATTTTCAGTTTTCACTTTCAGCTCTGTCATTTTTCCCAATACTTCTCTTCCCATTCTCTCAATCTTACTATTGCGCTCTCCTCTATCATGGCTCCTTCTCCATGTCCTTTCCTCTCCTAGATTTTTCCCTTTTGGCACCACACCCATTGCTTGTCCAGGGTAAATTTTCACCATTCTCATTTTGTTTTATTAGAAACGGGAAAAAGAGTAAACAGGCAAAAATGTTATGTGCATGGTAATGGGAATACCAACAGGAACATAAAAACATCTGCATTCCATGGTCACTGCTGTCCTCTTCTATGTCCTATGCTTTCTTGTGTCATCATTGTCCCCCTCTATTCTGTACCTGCTCTGCTCTCAAGGTTACAAAGTGAGAAGAGAGGTTATAAAAAAACAACTGGATTCATTTACTAATAGAGTTGAAAACCTTTATATAATTGATTTTGTGATTTGACTTTAATTTGATTTGCTCAATCATGTGCAGAAAAATCTGAAAAAACAGAAATTTGCTTTGTACTTGATTGGAAGTGAATATTAGCACAATTTGTTGTGTGAAGATTCTCAACTCCCATGATGTGTAAAGACAACTAAAAATTTTACAGCCCCCAGGATTTATATGATTGTGTCATCTCCGAGGCAGTATCACAGCTGAGAAAATGGATGCTGACCCTGGATAGTATCTGAACAATGATGGCACTATCATTGGAGGTACAAGAAAGACATTGTTAGGAATAATACTAATACTAAAAGAAAGTAAGAAATAACATATGTTATAGTCATGTATACTTAGAATGTATGAATTTAACCTGAAAAAAACCCCACATATCTGCAGGGCTACTTTATGAACAGTTTTCATTAAAATCTTAGCTAAAATGAATAGTGACCCTACGACCTGTCCTCAGCTTCACTTCTTACAGATCTCTAAAACTGTGTTTGCTACATTAAGCAACAAAGGTCGTTTTTAGTACATTGAAATGTAATTATGCAGGTAATTTACCAAAGTGTAATTATTATAATTCAGTTTCACTTTGTGTCAATATTTAAATGCTCACACTGTGCTCATTGGGTGTACATTTCTATTGCAGCAGCTTGGAAATTGAGATTGGAAGTCACACGGCTAAGCTTCGAGGCGCCTTATGGTTTTTTCTTTAGCAGAAAACTTTTTTTCAGTTTTCACTGGTGGAGAATGAATGGATATAATTGCCTAACACAATAAAAGGTACTGTTTTGCATAGCAATGAAGCTGCAGTTGAAATATGAATTATGAGATCAACTGTGATTGCTTTTGTATAAATAAATAGTACTAAAAAGATCTGATCATTTAAAATAGTTACCAATAGAGGAACATGTTGTTCTGTTTAATGGATGTAAGTCAAATACAATTACCTCTTCCTTATTTTTTTCTCAATTAAACACAGGGCGAGCTATTTAATTTATAGCTTTCATGTAACTAAACTTTGTTCTGGTTTATCTCAGCTCCAGCATGCAGAGGAAATGATGAACATTGTGGTACATTTTTATTTCTTCTTTGTGTCTTACTGCTAGTAGTGGGCTTTCTGTAGGCACAAAGCTTAATTCACACAGCTAATACTCTACAATCCATTATGAATGCTGCAGCCAGACTCACCCATCTTTCCCACCACTCCTCTGCTGCATCTCTTTTAGTTCCATTCAAAGCTCTTGTCCAACCTACCTTTCTGCCCTTGTAGAAAAATACTCCCCTAGCCGTTCTCTTCGCTCTTCCAATGACCTACTAATGACTTCCTCACTTATAACCTTCTCACATGCACGACTGCAAGACTTTTCTAGAGCTGCCTCGATTTTATGGAATAGTCTTCCTCATCCTATTCGGCTTGCTCTTACTTTCTGCTCCTTTAAAAGATCACTCAAAACCCATTTTTTCAAATTTGCCCACCTGTCTCTTAAAACCCTCCTTACTTCCCATCACTCCATTTCTCCCCTCCTATTGTGTGAAACTTCCCCCACCTCCTAGATTGTAAGCTCCTCGGGGCAGGGTCCTCTCCTCCTGTGTCACTGATTGTATCTGTCTGTCATTTGCAACCCCTATTTAATGTACAGCACTGTGTAATATGTTGGCGCTATATAAATCCTGTTTATTAGTATTATAATAATAATAATTATTATTATTAATAATAATAATAATAATAATAATAATAATACACAATGATAAAGATACTCTGCTTTTTAAATATTTATTAATGTTAATGGGGTAATAACAGACTGCTGATGTTTTGTATATGCATGTCACATGAAAATGCTCTAATTGTTACATGGCAACGGCTGAGAAATTGATCGTTGATTACAGGAGCTTCTCACTTCAACTGGATTACTATTTTGAAAAGTCTTTGCAAAATTCACATAATACAAAAACAGATTTATTTTGTAAAGGCATTAAAATTACAGAGATTGCTGAGTAACAGCTTGAGTCATTTACTTCATCAGAGGCTTTTCTATATATGCATTTTTTTTTTGTTTTTTTAAATAGAGAGCTTTTGTAATCAAATAGACTTAGAAATATGACTTGAAAAAACGTATTTGTTGGTCCTTTGAAAATGCAGTAAAGCAGAACGAAACTTAACAATCTACTGCCAAATTAACTCACAAACCACATTCAAGCTTAGAACTATTAGGTAGGACTAATAAAACCCAAAGCATGACTTTGCTTGCCCTCCTCATCTTGGAGAAACTTCACTAGCAGCTACCCACTGTGGAGTATGTGCAGTCACATTGCTGGGAACCACTGCAAGACTTGGTACTCCTGGTAAATAGGAAGGGGCAATGTGACATCACATCCAGTAGCACAGACTATGCATGCACTATTAGATGCCACTGTAAAAAAAAAAAGCTTAAATCCACAAAGTGAGTGTATCTTGGGACCCGAATACTACCTATGGACTGTTTGTAGGGAAAATGTTCATATAGGATACAATTCTACTTCAAAAAAAAGTTCTTGGTACAGAGCATACTGAACACTGCACCAAAACTTGAGCAGCAGACCAGTGTATAATATACACTGCAGCAGTTTAATTCTTCAGCTTTGTATGCTGAAGTAAGGGTTTTCCTTATCTTTCATTAGATATTCAGCTAGTGTGAACTTATTGGATAGTTCTGCTAATATTCAGAAAATTTGCTAAATTACTTTGATGTTTTTGACTCCCAGGGTCATTAATAAATTAGATGGAAACCATACCCAGATGACATTTCATTTTCTAAAGCACTTGTATCAAAAAATTGACAACTTTTTTTTTTTATATATATTTAGTTTCTCATCTAATTGTTGTTGACCTCCCTTCAGCCACTTTCTTTCTTATTGTCAGAGTGTCAGCTACACTGCACTGCCAGAGTTGCCCTGCTTTGCCTCCCTGATAGTGACAACAGTGGACCCATCCTGTGCAATGTGGGATGGCACAGTCACTGTAGACCCCAACAGCACCCTGCGTGACAACACAAGAGCACAGTTTTCACTCCAAAAGAGACAGTGCTGAAACAAGGACCATCATGGCAGGATCAGTCAGTGTTTTTAAGCTGCAAATGTAAAAAGTTTAAAAACAACTTTTGAAAACAACAAAAAGAATGGCAATGGGACGCGTTGAAAGGAAATGTTTATTTTTACATTAACAACCTAAAGCTCTTGTGCAATCTTAGTCATTAACTTCAGAATAACTTTACTAGAAGCTCTTTACTTTTCTTTCAGCCCCTGAATTTTGTTAATCAAAGATTGGTTTAATCAATTAAAATAAGTACTACTCCCAAACTTCATTTGACCCCAAGTTTAGCCAGCAAAAAAAGGTCTCAAGGTACCTTGTGAAAGCTTCAAGTCTTTGTTTTTTCTGGTAAATCTGCCTTGTAGGGTCTTCATGTCTGGTGAGTATCACTTATCCTTATAGAGTACAATACCTTGCCGTTTTTTTTGGGTTACTTCAGTTTAGTCATAGACCACACACAGGTAACTCTTAATTTGCTAACACAACATAGTCATTATTAAAAATGAAGACTTTAAATATGACTGTGAAGGTTAATGTAGGACTCATTGGACAAGAGGACTGTTTTTGTACAAAATAAAGAAAGTTTATGACTTTTTTGTTTGTTTTTTGTGGCATTTTAGAATGTGGTTAGTGTGCATTCCAACCTACCGGATTTTTGAATAGTACAGATGACAGAAAAAGTATTAAGTTGATGTTAGTAGGTACAGTTTTACCTTGGTAAGGTTTGAGACCAAGCTTTGGTAACCCACAAAAACTTTTTTTGGGGAGCTATTCAGTAGACCTGATGAACATTAGCAATGAACATTGTGCAGAATAAAGACAGAAGCAGAGCATGCTTACTCCTACAGCATTAAAACTATACCTGCTCCCAATAAACATATACAGTAAAATCAAAGTCTACATAAAACAAGTTTAATTTGTAACAAATATTAATTAAATGATATTACTTTCTTATATATGGTAAAAGTTAACAGGCAGGTATTCCCAAAATTGGGTCCCAAGTTTGAATCTTGGCCAGGACCCTGTCTTCATAGAGTTTGCACATTCTCCCTGTGTATGCAAAGTTTTCCTCCGACAATCCCAAATACATGTAGACGATTTTTTGACTTCCTCCTAAAAGTTGGCTATGATTGTGGTTGGGACATTAGATTGTTAGCACCTTTGAGAGAAGATTAGTGACATTAAGAATTATGTTTTATGAATTAGGTATTATGAACTTTGAAAACTTTGTAGTAAAAGCATTATATATAGCACCGACCTATTTCACCAATACTTTAGTAATTTTCATAGTACACCAGGTAAATAGCAAAACATGCACTTTTTCCTTACCTGCCTAAGGATTTATAATTTTGTCCTGCCATTCTTGTGATACACATACTATACTTCTATTTCTAAGATCATTCTGGTACCTCATGATTTAGCATTATTGCTTCCCAGGACAGTATTTTACTAAGCCACGAGGAGGTATGGAGGTGATATATAAAGATGACGTGCAAAACCAATAACTACGTGAGTCATCTGTTTGACTGGACATTGTAGAAATGTATGTGAGTCAGTAAATTAGTTATATAGAATTACAAATCCCTTATCAGTTAAACCAATAAAATACAGTTTTTTTTAGCTCTGTCAGTGGCTCCAGTAAGGTGATCGTCTTTACTTACTCACCTGGTGACACCTGTTAAAATACAAGAGGTGCAGTTGCTACCAGAAAAAAAAGTTATGGGCATATCCCTATAGGGTGAATTCAACCAATTTCTTCTCCACTCTACTCAAAATGTATTTTATTTAATTCAAAACTTCATGTCCTAACTTATAACCAGATTTAGAAGCCTAAACTTAAAAAAACAAAAACAAACAACTATTAGGGCTCAGTTATATAATTGAAAATAGGCAGAATATGACCGGACATCGAGGGCAAAAATTTAATTTTTTTATTCCATTCCTCCAGGGTTTTGTAATAGGAGCATGGAGGTCTGCTACATGAACAGACTTTATGTCTTAGATCAAGGTCCATTTGAAGGGGCCAATCTAAGAAAGTGCTCAAATAATTGACTTTCATGAATACCAAAAGGCTATTTTCCACCTGGAAGTATATTCAAATATTATTTATTGGTAGCAAGGTGCTAATAAGTTAAATTAAACTATAACTATAAATAACCAAAGCACACTGCCAGGAAATTGTAAGGGCTTTTCTTAACCTATTCTACAAACTATACTTTAAAATCTTTCTTCTTAATCTACCTTTCTTTGCAGTAAGTCACAGATCTGTTATGTCTTTCACCAAATGGTAATTTACACAGAAAAAAAACGGTATCTGAAAAAGTAACAGATAAAGTAGCTAAGAAACCAAGGCTTGTATATTGCTCTGAGTGTTTAAGAGTCACGTTGCCAATATTTGTTACCTTGAAGAGTTCTTGAAAATTGCCTGGAGCAGAGATGCATGATGCCTGACTAAGCCTACCTGAAGCCTTGAAGACACAAAGGATTGCAGAGCTGTTTAGGTCACTGACACGGATGACCACAAACTATATACATTTGTTAGGCTTTAGTTTTTAAAAGTGAGCCCAAGTGAGGGGACCCACAGTTTCCTATGAACATTTCAGTAATGGTATAAAAATAGGATTTATGCACTGCATGCTTGCAATACTACAAATAATGAGAAGAGTGTATCTAATACTTGTCATTATTGTATATTTGCAGCTATGTATTTTCTTTAAAATTGAAAAGAGGTAATAACTTTTACTGAATACATTTTGTATTATTATATTTTATTATCATGAATGTTTCTGCATTTAGGACAATAAATTTGCATTATATATTGTTAACAGTGTGCAACATAAAATAAATTACATTACTACACATTTTAGTATACTTTTTTTTATACTGTCTATGCTTATGACCAGCCAAAGGGGTCCTCTGGCTGGTCATAAGCATAGACAGTATTTTTTGATGCACAGAGCTCCACTGACGTACTAATATCAACCCTTTTCCTGCAGCAATGTACTGTGACACCCTGATAACACAAACCTAGGGGATACATGATGCCATTGGCTCACAGAATCTATCTGGGTTTAATACTGGTCATCAACAGACAAAAATGGAATTTTTGTAAGAAATTGCACCAGAGTTGAGGTAGGTATTCCAATAAATGCCACATATTTACTTTTACCGGTAATAATCTTTTGAACTAAAATTCAGTTTTAAGAACTGGCGTTGAGCTTCAAATAAACTCCATTTTTCACTTTCAAATAAGAATCTTAAAGTGTAACAAAAACATTTAATATTTTTCTTCGGTACATAGAAACTTTAAAAGTGCTGCAAGTAGAGAAAAACACCTGCCTGAAGTTGTAATGACTTTTTTGTGTTGAAAACACAGCATTGTCGCAAAATTTAAATCTCCTCCCTCTTTGTCCCATTTCATATGCACAAATTGCACACATATATGATTTGCCTGCTTTGACTCCCCAGATCTTATTCCTGTGTATAGTAAAAAGAATGTTGTGATATGTAAATCTGGAAATTGGGCAGCTGCCCTGCAAGAGTTTTACAAGCCTGGTGATTGTGTCACAGATAGTATTAAAATCTGTATCTCTACAAGAACAAAGTAAAAAAAAGGAATGTTGGATCCTGTTCCAGAGGGGGAGATGAAGGGTTAGGTAAATTTGTTGATTTAGGAACATACACTGTGTGCACTGAGACAATATTTAACATAATTCTGCTTTTTCCTATTTGGTAGAAAAACAATAAATTCCTTTTATGTGATTGAAACCATACAGCTACAGGGTAAGTTCTCTAGTAATTGTTGCAATTGACATTAAAATGCCGGTTATCTCATGGTTGCAAAGTGTGTTTTTGACCTGTAAAAGAGTCCATACACACTGTGAAAAACATTTTTTCCTCCAGGCATATATATGGTTTTATGCTACTGTATTGTTGTGTTAATGAACATTTCCTAGAAATGTTGTTAGGTATTCCCAATATAACAAAGAAATGTCTTTAATGGTATAGTGTTTATTCAGTTGCTATTATATCGATGGTTTAAAGGCTATCAATATTGGTAAAGAAAACCTACATGCAAATTACAGTAAATTTTCTGCAGAAAACAAATGCCGACCTGAAGAAGTGCCTGTAAATACCGCAATGTTGGGTTGCTTGCTATGATAACTTTATTAAAAATAGGAATATATATACATATATCTGTTGTGGCTTCAGAAAGTATTTAGACCCCCAACACTTTTTAAAGATTTTGTTATGTTGCAGCCTGATACCTTACTAAAAAGTATTATTCTACACTAGTACTTGAAAATGACAAAGTGAAAACAGAATTTTAGACAATTTAGTAAATTTATTATAAAGAAAAAAAAAGAAATATCACATTTACATAAGTATTCAGATCTTTTGCAACAACACTTGAAATTTAGCTCAGGTGCTTCCTATTTCTCTTGATAGCTGTTGAGATGTTTCTGCACTTGGAGTCCAGATTTGAATCCACCTGTGGTAAATTAAATTGATTGGACAAGTTTTTGAAAGGCTCACACCTCTCTATAAAAGGCATCATAGAGACAGGATTTTTGCAAGGCACAGATAGGGAGGGATAGATGGACAACACTGTTTAGTGAAACATTGTGTATGATAAAAAATTGCCTATTTCTTTTCCATAAAATGCTATTTTTACCTTTATGTTGCCCTTGTTTGAATCGCATGCTGCTGGCCTCCACACTATTTGCTCTTTACCGGCATTTGCTCCAGAACTGTGACTGTGTACCTGACTGACACACTTCTGCCATTTGTGTTCATAGAGTGGCAGCACAGAAAGACACCTCGGGGAGACCCCAAAAAAAGGAAATATCTTAAAGGTTACCTCCATGCGATCAGAAGATGTTTTTGTTTTTATTACATTATCATAATAATCATGCCATGTGATGCACAACGAATGCAGCTTACCTTTTTATAGTACATTGTAAAAATTAGAATATAGTTGATGTCTTCTGACTGAAGCACAATTTCCTTGAAGTTTTCCTAGATAATTCAATAATATAGTTTCTCAGAGTTGCACTTTTGGAATTACAATATATACCGTATACTGTTTTTTTTTTTTTTTTATATGGCTGTCCGTCTGATCCTTATGGATCAGTCTTTGTAAAATCCTATTTGGATATCTCTGGACCCTGCAAAAGTATTTTTTTTTTTTAAGAATAAAGATATTTTTGCTATTATGTTCTCTTTATGGCTTATATAATCCTAACTTTTATAGAATATTAAACAGTTTAATATTTTTTTCATGAAACTAGAGTGAATTAAAACTTTATCAATCAATACATTATATCAAATATGTCAATGAAAAATTTGCCACATCTTCACATTCATTTACTCAGAAACAATGAAAAGCTGAAACACATAAAAATACCCTTGACAAAATGGTTAAAATAAAAATTGCAATGGCATTTTCTATTTGGTGCCAGGTGCCTCTAAGAAAGAGATGCGAAAAGGCAGTATGAATCTAGCAGCTGTCACCAGTGTACAATGCACATCTACAGTGTATGCGTTCTAGTAATATGACTGTGTGCATGACAAGTTTTTTCTTTTCCAGCACACATATATTCTGTATTAGACAGCAGCTCTGGATTAGTACACACATTATAAATAGCTCACTAAAATGTATTTTTACTTTTCATCATGGCGAATATATTTATAATGTTCTTCAATGGAAATACTGTATAATATTCAATATAAAAATACTTCCTTACAAGAGTATACATTTCATTTATTAAAGGAAGATAAAACTATGTGTGGTTCTCAGCTTGACACACTATATTACATCCTATGGACATGCCCAAGGATATTACTGTACTGAACTGAGGTTGATGATCTTCTCTTTTTACTCATGGAACGGGCTATCATGCTAAATCTGGTGACCCATATGCTGAATGTGCCCATATAGAGATTCTCCAAACCTATTAATGCTCTCCTTGCACAAATCCCTACGAATGCTTCTAGCCTTTGCTTAGACCTACCCCCTAGCCTTTTGCTCTTCCCCTCCACTTTGACTCCTCTCTTCTTTTTCTGTCTCATCTCCTTCCCCTGACCTTTTCTTTCCTTTATAAGAATTGGTACTATTTTGATGTATTTCATTTCATTTCATTTCAAGTGTAATATTGATATTCTAATTTCTAATATTTTTACTCTGTTGCACTTAGATATCTGCTGTGTAAACCCAGATGTTTTTTTTTATTTCCTAAATATATACAATATATATATATATATATATATATATATATATATATATATATAATTTATCCATTTTGTTATTTTATTGTTCTGTTCCCTTGTATATGTCTGTTATCTTATTTACTGAAAATCTTTAAAAAAAAATTTACAATAAAAATAAATAAAGGAAGATAAACCCCGCATTAGCCATACCCATTTAAGAATCTTTTCTTCTATACAGGCAGAATGAACCTGGTTGGCTTTGGTTGATTGTTTGGGTGACTGATCTTATTATATGCGGGACAAACATTAAATGCTAATGTTACCCAAAACTTAAAAATAATTTTTTTGGTCATTTTTTTATAAACATTTGTAAACTGACTGATATTATTTTTTATGTAAAATGTTAGGTTTTCAATTTAAATATTTGAAACAAGTGGCTTCCAGGTCATTTACCTTGCAAAACAGAACTGTGCATTCTAATAGTAAATCCCACCAATACTGGGGTGCTTTTTTGCAGTTTGGCTGATTTATAAAACATGAAAGGTTACCTCTGTCAGGAGTGGGAATATTGACTATGTTTTTTATTCTTTTTTTTTTTTAATACGCATTACAAAGTTCCTACCATTGCAATGCTTGCTGGTTGGAAGCTGTAAATAGTAATATTCCAAATTATTAAATTACGAGCATAAATATACAAACAAATATATTAGTATTGTCATTTAAACACTGAACATGATGACATTTTTGCTTACCTTTAATCATAACTGTATCTTTTGTTGTTTTTTGGCTTTGTTCTTACAAGAATTACATATTTGCATGAATCACGCTGTGCTTGCAGAGAAGGACTTTACACTAATGCATCCTATGCAGTAATCCACATAGAACATAATATTGCCAAGGTAACCAAATGAATAGGCCAGCTGAGGAAACAGAATTTTCTGACAGTAAACCACAGACTTATGGTAACTGTAAACCATTTACAGGTAAGCAGGGAAAATTGCTTAGACACTGGCTTTCTTTCTCCACACCGATAAGGGTCATCGCCTTATGTTCCAAGGTTCTTAAATGTCTGATAAGTTAGCAAGACCAATGTGCTGTCACTAATACTGCCAGTGTAGTGAAAAAAATGTGTCACTACAGTTTATAGTTACGTTAGTCTAGGGAATTATATGACATTAATACACATACATTTTGTATGTAGACTTGAATATACTATATCTAAACCCAAGAACAAACTTTTTATATATTGAAACTCACCAGTCCTTAGATGGGGTGGCTGATTTTTTTAAGTATAAGTATTTTTTCAAGTAGAGAAAAATACCTGTTGGTTCTATTAGAAATCTAGTGTCCTTAAAAGTGCACTAAAATAACATTTTTAACTTTTTTATCAGTTTTCTGTAAACGCCAAAACAACTCCCCTCAATCAATAAAAGTGGGGAAAGGGGTTTGCTATAATTTAGGAGGGCAGCCTAGGGTGCAAATACTGCTCCTGGATAGATAAGACAGTGGAGTCCTAGAAAAGTGTTGCCGTCACTAAATCTTTAGGCTGCAATAAATAACATATTTTCTTTTGAGCTTAGATACTGTATGTTTTAGTGCATTTCATTATTATATAATGTTGCTGGGAACAATCTTGCAATGGGCTATGACTAATGAAGGTCCTCTTTTTTGTTTATAGGACATAAATAATGCTTATGCCCATTAGCAACCAGTCAAAGATAATTTTGTAGTGGACTTCAGCAGTGTGAAATTTGAACAGCTGTGGGTTACTACTTAAAAATGATAATTTTCAGGTTTAGCAGTGTTAGAGAGTTACAATGAAATCTGTGGATAATATATCATACTTTAAGGTACCATATATACTATTAAACCTTGAAAAATCATGTTATGTAAGGACCTTGGCACACATAAAATTATGGCATTGGCAACCATTTACTTGTAACAGAATTGCTACAAAAAAGTGCGGAAACACTCACCTATTTCCATATACTCACTTGCTTTCCTTTTTCCAGTGACTCTCCTACTGGGCTGATGAGCAAGGTGTTGCAAGGTGTAACAACATGAAAACAGGTGTGCATTTTTCTATCCTATATAACAATCCTATCACTAGCAAGTGTCACTAGCAACAGGATCAAAAGTGTAACATGGCAAGTGAGGACAAAAGTTTATTTAATGTTTTAACCGCTTTGGCATTAATTGCCCAATTCAATAAACAGTGCAAAATGAGAAAGTGTCAAGTGCAGTAACCTATAGCATCCAATCAGAATTCACTTTACTGAAATTAGACCAATACATAATTGAATCTGATGGAATGTTATAGATACTGTACTTTGCACTTTGCTCCACGTTTATTGAATAAACTTGCATGTGTTTTTCTTGTTAATGAAAAAAAGATAATAATAAAACAAAAACAAGGCTTTATATTTTATAAATTAACTTATTTGGAGGCTGAATTTCCTTTACTACAGGAAAAGCATTTTTGCAGTCTGAAAATATAAACTAATTTACAGAATATTAGCATATAAATATTCTAATTTAAATATATATTTTCAATTAAAGCTTACATCAAAATGTAGACTTAAAATAAGACAACATTCAGTGAAGAATTAGTTATGTCTTAAAAGAACAAGACTACAGAAAAGCAAGTCCAATGTCTAAATATGTAAATTTCTCAGATGCCTGGAAAAAGTTACTTAAGTTTATATTTTATATTAATCCAGTACATAACCAAATATAGCAATTTAATTAGATTAATAGAAAGCAAGTCATCATCTACAATTAAACAACTTAACATCTAAAAAAAAGTAAATTAAAGAACTGTTCAATAAAACTGTTTAGAATTGCTCCATGTTTAACATTTTAGTACCTATATGAAACTGTAATTTTCTACAGTCTATGATACTGCTTGCAAACAACAAAGGCCCATTGGATGCTGAACTTTGTGGAGATCCTACTCAGTCCCTGTGAACTCTCTTTCTTCTAGTCTGTGCAACTGTCTGCTTGCTCTTTGCTGCTGTTCTTTCAGTTCTGTGTAAGATCGAGAGAATGTGTGAAATATGGATGTCACAGGAAATGCCATAAGCAAAATACCACTCAGTATGCTGCTTAGGGCCACCACCTGTCCTGGGATGCTTCGGGGAACCATGTCACCATAGCCTACCGTTGTCATGGAGATTACAGCCCACCAGTAACTTCCAGGGATACTGGTGAATTCTTGTTTGGCACCTAGCTCATTCTCTGCAAGATACACAAGAGGGGAAAACAGTGCCATAGCAACACACAAAAACAGCAGAAGTAGCCCAAATTCTCTGGTGCACCTTCTGACTGTGAGTCCAAGGGTCTGCAGTCCTAGAGAGTGCCGTGCCAACCTCATGACATACAAGATGCGCAAAGCCCGCAACACGCGAAGTACCAGTCCAACTTTTTCTAAGTAGTTATTTCCCGTTCCTCCAGTTTTTTCTCCAGAAAGTGAGTCCACTATCAGAGTAATATAATAAGGCAAGATGGCCATCATGTCAATGATGTTAAGCGGTGTTCTTAGGAATACACACTTACTCTCAGCCTGGATAAAGCGTAGAACAAACTCCAAGGAAAACCAAGCTACACAAACTGTCTCTAGAACAAAAATATTGTAGCACTTCTGGGAACATTCACCCTGCAAAAAGAAAATGTGAAAAATAGTTAGTTACTTTATTATTACCATCATTTTGTAATATACCACTGTCATCCAGCCCAATGGATTGGTGGGGCCAGGCCAAGGACGAAACTAGGGACAGAAATGGAAGGTGGTACTTTTAATAAGGTAACCCACATAAAGGTTCTCAAAATTTCAACTGCTTTCTTTAAAAGCAGCGTACTATCTGTATCAGGAGCTGAGATTGTTACAGATGTCAAGTTTACATGTAATCTTCCATCTCTGCTTTTAGAAACTCAGGTGAAACTTGCGAGGCTGATGAAAATCAGTAAGACAGGGAAGGTCACAGGCAATCATTGACAGACGTCAGAAATAATTTCAAGCATAGCTTGTATGCTATATCAGCACTGCTGTTCAAGGCTGCAGATAGTTGATAAATATATAGTGAAACCAATGGAATAATTTGTCATTCTGCTACTGACTTGATGAGGTGAAGTGTCTCAATGTGTGCAATGTCTTTGATTTCCCAGCCAGGACTCTAATTTAAAGCTCTTATTTAAGGGCTCTGATGTTTCCTAGTAATCGTTTTAAATGTGTATGAATTTAGCCCGAACCAAATACCACTGAATAACACACATTTAAATACATTCATGTAACTGTGGAATTACGTTATATAAAAAAATAGTTAAGATAGATGTCTGCATGCAAAGTATTATGTACTATAGGAAAGTCAATTGCCATGCATGTTACTGCAATGCATAGGCACACATGCGTCTGTCCATTGCAATGCTGGCTCAATTTATGAGTGAAGTAGTGCAGAAAAATGGGCAGAAATGCATGCAGCAGTGCCCTGGCTCTGCAATGGCTGATCTTCCCACTAGGGTTTTTAGACTAAAGCTATGTTTAGACTGGCCATAAAGTTACAACATCCCAGTGAACTGCTGTCTTAGTACAAGTACTTTCTTATTTTCGCCATAGAAAATAAATAGTGGGAACAGTGGGTGGCACAGTACTCATTGATGTCAGCTGTCAAACATTCTTAAAGAATCGGCACTGGGGTGCGAGTGACTGAGTGGCTTGCAAGTTAACACCCCCAGGAGCCACACAGGATCCCTCAATCCTGAGGCAGGTCGGAACATCCCAAAGTGACTGTAGGCCAGAACCTATGTAGTAAATGTAATAGGATAATGGCACACTTCTCTGGAGTCCAAAAAAAATTACAGCATTACTTAGCATCATACCATCAAAAGGTATAATAGACATATAAATCCAAACATGATAACATTTAAATTGCTAAAGTACTGTGAGTTGGTTACACATACACATTTGTATACATTTCTACATTTAAAGCTAATTTCTGGGCTCCCCTTATTCCCTTTCTCTTATTCCTCTAATTACTGGCATTGGAAAACTCAATTTACCTAAATCTGCAGTCAGATTATGTTCTATTGCTGAATCTACTAGAATATTGGAAGTCATGTATTATACAGGATAGTTTGTTCTCAGTGAATAAATAGCAAAAGTGCAGTCAACATGAATTGTCAAATGTGTCGATGACACGTGTCCAGTGACTATAATACCAGAACATAAGGCATGTGGGATGGCATTCCCAAAGTAACAACACAGTGTCTATCATATAGATACCTGCATTTGTGCTAATGCTGTCAAAACACTAGTGTGACATTGTGGGGTGTATGTTCAAATTTATATCTTCCTTTTCTAAGCCTTTACAGTTATGAAGATTTACAGTTGAATATACTGTTTTTTTTAACAAAAGCCCTATCATGACCAGTACTATTTAAGTTCTAATTTGGCAAGAAGAGAAGACAAAGTAATTCATGCCATTCCTAAATGTATTCAAACCACTTCCAACCTCAAAGCTTGAAGCAGGATAAATATCTCTTTCTTTCTCGCTGTATCTGTACCTATATTTTTATGACCACTTTTTCTGTTGCATTTCTTTTTTACAATACTGAATGGCACTTTAGTGCAAAGAATCACCTTAGTCACAAAAAATTTCAGTTTGCTCTTCCCCTGGAATCAATTAGCGCTGTAAACATTATCTCCCGGCCCACAATATTCTATTGGCTCATAAAAAACATAAATGTATATGAATGTCAGTTAACAGAAAGCCAAAAAGTAAACGGATTAGCGTCTAATCCCTTCAGGAGGTATCAACAAAGAAAATCAATTTCTAGAGAGAGAGGGTGGCAGATTTAAACTATAGGCAGAAAACCTCTTTTACTGTATTATCTCTGGAGCTCAAATTTGTACTGGCAATTTCTTTTTGACATCACATAACCTGTATTCCAAAAGCCCATAAACACATAAGTAAACAAAATCCAATTACAACAGTATCTGCTCAGTTACGCACATGCTGTAAACTACAAATCATTCTGTTGGTACAGAGGTTCTGTAAATGTAGCAGCCTTAGATTACTGCTATCACTGTACTGAAGCCATGAAATTAAAATTACTCTCCACAGTAGGGTATGACGATTCCTGTAATTGTATAGCTGTTAACCTTCCTGTGGAGATTACAATTAAACAATACCAATGTGAGAAAAGCTGAGAAAATGCCTAATTAAAGTAACTTCACAACACAAAAATACATTTTGGGATACATAAAAGTATACCTTCCTACCTTCCGCAAGTGGCTGCATTACTGATTTTCAAATGAAATTTTATGGCGGTTCCAGCGATGGATTGTCACACAGTTCTGAGGCAAAAATATGAGCGTTAAATCATTTTTCTATATACAAGTATCAGAAGACTGCTTTTGTCGATCTTCTGTAATGTTTAGTCCCTGTGCATTGATTTCCACTTACAAATGTCATCTTTTTCAAGGCTAAAATGATCACAAATAATCATTGATAACCTGTGGCCCCTCTGGCAAGATGACCCAGTGCTCAGTGGCACAGGAACCAGGGTTTGCATTGATCACAAGAAAAACTAAGCTAAGTCCCAAAGCACTTAAAGACAATCTGTCAAGACTACAATAAAATAGCTGCTAAAAAATCAGTAGCTTACGCACCTTACAATTCTAATCATATGATATCCAGCCCCTCAAGCATATCCAGGGCATCGTTCAACTATATCCAAAATTGTTAGCATGGAGGACTTCAGGTTCAATTGCATTTATTGCTTTTTTCTGTTTTTATGTATACACTGCAGGATTAAAGCATTAAGTGAAACTCTGATCATGAGAAATGGTTGGCCAGTCATGAAATGTTGCAATGAAAGTGCACAAAGAGTGATTTATCTGCTGCTTTGTTTACAAGATGCTCTTTGATACCAATAATACCGCACAATATGAAATAAAAAGTATCTCACTTGGATCTGAAGTCCGCAATGATAACCTTATCAGATTTAGGAAATACAACATCCGACATCCAACTTGTTTTTAAACTAGCAAGCCCTATGTCTGTCATACTTACACTTGTTCCATTATAAGGAAGCCCATTCCGCTAGAAGATGTAGTTAGTTAAGTAGGAACTCCTGACCTTCATACAATTTATGGCTCAGTAGCTCACTGAGAACTTATGCAAAGATGATACTATGGCATAATTGAAAATTGCTATAATCTATATTCAGTGAGGAGAGATGCCATTACTTTGTTAAACCAAAATATGGACCATGCTTACTTTAATCTATAAAAGGTAAATATACTATTTTACTATAGCTATGGTTTAATAGTATATTACTATCTACAACACCTTTATATTTTAAATAATTGTAAAGATATATGGTGGCATTTAGTTACATCTCTTCCAATAGGAGAAGCACAATATTTACAATTATTATTATTATCATTACACAGTATTTATATAGCGCCATCATTTTACGCAGCGCTGTACAAGGTCCATAGTTGTGTCACTAACTCTCCCTCAAAGGAGCTCACAATCTAATGTCCCTACCATAGTCATATGTCATTAATGTAGTCCAAGGTCAATTTTGGGGGGAAGCCAATTAACCTAACTGCATGTTTTTGGAATGTGGGAGGAAACCGGAGTACCCAGAGGAAACCCACACAGACACGGGGAGAACCTGCAAACTCCATGCAGATAGTGTCCTGGCTGGGATTCGAACCGGGGGCTGCAAAGGCCAGAGTGCTAACCTCTGAGCCACTGTGGTCCTATGCATTATTGTAGACCAGAGGTCAGCAAACTTTTTTGGCCACTAGGCCATTTCAGGGGTAGGCAGGAGCACTCTAGGCTGGACTCTCTCTTGAGTCCCGCCCTATTGGCCCCACCCCCATTAGAAACACCCCCTGAAGGGAATGCCCTCTCCTCCGCAATGCATACGGAGGAGAGGGAATGCCCCTGAAGGGAAATCCCTCTCCACCGCAATGCATTTAGAGGAGAGGGAATGTTCCCTATTTACCCCTGCGACTGAAGTGTTAACGCCGGCCGCTTTAAATAGGGAAGGGTGCAACCACACAGAGGCTCAAGAGCTGCATGCGGCTCCGGAGCTCCGGCAGCTAAAGGCCGGATTTTGCCGACCCCTGTTGTAGACCAATTAGCCTTTAAAAATTCCATAACTGGCCAATTTCTGACCTTGCTTTATACTAATTACAGTTTGTAATGGAATATTCACAATCAGCACATAGGAGAGTAGATAATATTGTGCCACTACAGAGTCTGTGAAAACACAAATAAAATCTCTACATAATAACGAGGGCATCTAATTATGACTAGCTGTAGACAACTGTAAGAGTGCAATATCATCCTGTAATTTATACAAAGTCAACCATTTGTGAACATACCCATAGCACACTTACTAGGTTTAAAATTCTACATAGATCTTTCCTCTGTTTGTAAAGCTGGCCATACATTTATCAGCTTATTCTTCATTTGAATGGAGTTCAAGAAATAAACTTTCAGTTGAAAACATTAACAATACCTATAGTTTATACCCCTAATTACCGAATTATAAATATCACTTTCTAATTAGTTAGTTAGTCCAGGAAGAGACACACAAGCTGCTGAGGTACTGCAGTGCCAATTACTTCCTTGCCACCCCAGTGTCCGCCCTGATGCTCTGAATGTTTAGGGGACAGCCTTCAGATGCTAAGGTGCAAGGTACACTGTCTGGGGGAACAAGGATACAAATCACAGCTGTCTGTATGGATCTTCTAATTTTATGATATTTAACATCCCTCTGGAGACCCGTCTAACTGATGAAATCATTTCCAGCAGGATACCATCTTGCACTTAGTTGTGTCAATGGTATGTGGGAAATAGTGCTATATTCTTCACATCAAGCTGCCTGTACATGCCTGGAGGTGGTAAAAATGCATGTTACACAGCATGTTCTTTACCAGTGCTTGAATGGTAACCTACACTGTTTTCTGAATGTATACACTGTGGGAGATTTATGCAGTAATTTACTGATAGAATCACACATATAACTAGTCCCCTTTGGATGGCTTTCCTTTATAAATGGATGGGATGGTTTGGGATGCATCAAAAATCCAAGGCAGTTAACTACTTGGGCATAGATCAGTGATATATTAATTATTTCACACACACCTAGTAAACTATGCCTGGTCAATGTACCTTCCTACACATAAGATAACAGTGGTTGGGTTTAAAATATAAAAATGTCCCAGCAATGAACTTTTAAAGACTTGTAAGTGTTAATGGAAACAATATTTCATATGATATGACTTTGGATTGGGATTGGAAACATGGACATTGTACATAGGCAACTGTTTCTGGTTTTAACTTGAGCTGATCTGAGCTCTCAACCTCTTCCATGCCACTAAATTATATCCCTGTTTCCCCACACAGCTCATTCTCCTTTCCCTCGCAATACCTTGGCCCTCTTGCAGATGCAGATATGTGTGCTGCCAAAAAGAACTGCAATCTCCTTCTCTACTCTCCTGCACCTGCCTCTGCTATGGTGTCAAAGAGCCCTGAATCTTTCACTTGTGTTTCATTCTCTTAGCAAAACACTCAATTTCATGTCACCATCCTACCCTTTCTATTAACCTGTACCACAATCTGTCTATACAGAGGGTTTCTACGTCCTGTCACTGTCTTACCTTTCCATGTTCCCCTCTCTCCCAATGCCAAACTGTAAAAAGTAATTTTAATATTTTATGGTGCCCGAAATAAGCCACAGTAACTTTATCTACAGGAAAAAAAAGTCTCTCGCTTTGCCATTTAGAGAGAGTTGTGTAACTTTTCATCACTGTAGAAGCTTCTCATGTTATAAATAATTCTTGTTTTAAACAAATCTACCGTATTTAGAATGCAGCGGTCAGACAAATACATTTATTAATCACCAAATTTACTCACATTCAGAACAGTGGCATTCTAACATTCTTCCATCAGAACTACTTGGCAATTGTCGGGTTATTAAGGCTTCTAGACATTGGTGCCTGAAATTTATACCTTGAGCAGTTTTGCTTTTTGCACTGAAAGAAGTATCTTTAAGAGAATCCCTAAATGAAAAATCTGTAACAAGCCTAATGTGTGATCATTCAAACTCCAATACTACACCGCAAGTAATAGTAATGCATTACCATAATGTCTTAGCATGCAATGGACAGTGGATAAGTTACAAGACAAATGACTGCATATTGAATCTATTATCATAATGAATGAGTCTATCCAACATTTGCAGTAGGGAGTTGTTTGCGTCAACATTTGCTTAATCTTCTTCTGATTTACACATTTGTTTAGGTGTCCTTGTAGTTTTCTCTTGCACAGTTTATATGCAATTATGATCAATAGTTGATATTGCTGACTTCAGCCATCCAAGCAGGCGAATGATTGTGTTTATGTTACATTTTCTTGCATGCGATTGGATATTCTTTGCAAAGTTAAAATTTCACCACATTCCTTAGGCTAAGTGGATCATCCCCATGCAGAGTGATAATTCACTTTACTAAGTAAACAACCTAAACTCTACATAAATTTAAACATGGAAAAATAAGTAACAAAAATTACTATGACAACCATTAAATGAAAATAAATTATCACAACATGCTATACTTTTTTTTTTTACAAGAACACATTTGGGCTGATTTATTAAAGTCCCCCAAGACTGAAGAACATAAGACTATCATGGAAGAAATTGGGTGATCCAGCGACCTAAACTTGATCTGATCCAGATTGTACAGGATGAAAAACATTTGCCTACTAGTTTTAAAGAAATTTTAAGAAATCTTTTCCAAATTTGCTGGTTCACCCAGGTTCTCCCATGATATACTATCTTTCCCAGTCTTGGTGCGCTTTAATAAATCAGGTCCGATATGTCTGTTATCTCTTTCTGTACTTACATTTATTGTTTTTGATCTCATATAAGAAGGCTTCATGCACTTAAAGACAGTTAATGCCCTGTTATTCAAGCCTGGAATGACCTTACCAGTCTTAACATTTGTTGCCTCTGTTGAAAACAACAAAGTATCTCTTCCAGAACTGTCTCTAATCTGCAAATCCTCAGTGTTACAGAGAAAGCTGTACCCTGGATCTGTTTCTTGTTTCTCTATCACTAATCCTGTTGCACTATGCATATCCCTATTTGTTCAAATGTGCTTTTATTTAGCTTTTGATTTTCTGAACAAATGTTTATTGTGTCTACTGATATCTTTAGTTTTTGTGTAATCCTTTACATGTACTACTGAAGAATATTTGGTAATAAAGTTACATTTTAATTTGGTTCACAATATCCTTTTTATAGTGGTGCTCTGCAGTTTTAGCTTTGGAAGGGTTCCAGACATGAAATTCAGGACTCTGCTGCACATGAAAAGATTCCCGGGTCGCAAAGTCTTCTTGGAAGCACTCTGTCACAGAAAAATGTATTAGTAGTGACACGTGTCACGTTTTGATAAAAAAAAAAAAAAGGATAATAACAAGCCATACTTTTGTGTTTGTATGTGATAATTAGGCCATAGAACACAGTGACAGGATGGAAGATACCCAATGGAAACTTATGGCTGATCTGGCATTTTCATCTCTATATTTCATTATGTACAAAGCATTTAATAGTAAGGCACACTTCTGATGTTGAAAAAAGGCTTTCACTTAAAAATGTAGCTGACCTCTGTAATATAAGCTTAGCTTATTTCATGTTTATTACCTTTTCTGTGTTTTAATGGCTCATTATAACCAAGGAACAGTTCAATTATGAAAAAGGAAAAAAATGTCAAGCATGTTACTAAAAGCCGCAGCACTTAATGGATCTGATGCAAAATCAGAACTAGGCCCCACTCTTTCTGGGAAGCTTTTAGTTTTCTTGTTTTTTCTAGTTTGTTAATGACTATAAGGAGGAAAAAGACAATTTTTCGACAAACAGTGTTTAGGTAACATTGCTATGTCAGGTGCTCAGTTGGATTGTCAATAGACTGCCATTCATGTTGAATCATAAATGTTGTTCACAAAAGAGAAACAACTTGTCTGGCTCTTGACTGCAAAGATGTAATTAGGCATCCCTCTAAGATAAGCAATGTCACTTTCAGAGCCACCTGGGGACACTACAATTGGATCCTAAGAAACTGCTTCCTCGTAGATTCTGCATTTAAAGCCAAACTCAAGTTTAATATGACACCATGACGCCCCCCAAACCCATTTTACTGAATCCTGATGTCCTCTGGCTGTTTGATATCTTGGGTTCTTCCACTTATTTTCCATACTTCTGCACATGAGTGTCATTAGGTTCAGCAGGTGGTAAGCTCAGACTGGTTTGATGAGCGAGTTCATGACAATCTGGGTGTAATTTCGCTATATGGAGGACTGTCACTGGAGAAGTCTGTGGGGGGTAGCTGTTTGTGTGAAATCTGTTTTTTTATGTTTAAAAATGCTGGGCTTATTTTTTCATAGTATTACAAAGATTGAGTTGGACTTTGAGGTGCTATAAAAGTAGTAATGCCATACACCACAGTAGGAAACTGCCTCCACCTTGGAGAACAAAAGCATGGGTAAACCTACAACTTAATACATTCCAAGTGCATCAAAATAAAGGTGTTTAATGTTTTTTATTTTTTTTTTAATCAGCCACAGCCTGAGGATAAAAGCCTACCTACTGCTAGCAAACAGAGAAAGAACTTTGCTCTCTTTGGGGAAATAGTGGTCTTGTTGCAAAGCTCTGACATGCTCTCTACTGAGCCATGCCGGTTGCTCTACAATCAGCATAGTTTACACTCCCTGAGGCATGCCGGAAATCTGAAAAGAGAAATCTCCGCTTTCCCATATGAGAGCAGGAATCCTTCTCCTAACACTTCCAGTCAACCTATGTAGAAAGTCATAATTACAGGCATGTCTGGTTTTAAAAAGTTAACTATGCAGAGACTTCATGATTTTTTTTTTTTCTTTTCAGGGCTTGCTTCCATTTAACCAGTATCTCTTTTATTATAAATTTGCTGACCTAATTTAACAGGCTCCATATCTGGTGATAACATTCTGGTAATGTTTTAGTTTTATACAGTCCTGGTTCTGAATATTTACAGCTGAATGAATCGTCTTTATCCTCACAATTAGCAGTGAGCCTACTTCCTTTTCTTCCACAAAGCTGAGCCTTTTAGCACACTCAGATAACAAGAACAGAAGTAGGTGGCCATGTAGAGGCTTTGTGCAAACTCATTATCTAGCTGTCATTTGTATTGGTTTTCTGTTTACTGTGGATTTTACAGTACTTATCTGAGCCCTAACCGCAGATGAGCTTAAAACTGAAGATTTAGAGAAAGTGTCTGTTTGCTTTATTGAGTGCATAAAATGTTTTTATGCTTTCTTTCCATCTACGCTTGCAGTAATTAGAGTTATATTGACTTAATTATGTCATTTGCACTTTGTGAAGAATAGGAGGGGGTAAGTGCTCTTTTCTTTTAATCAGAATTTTAGCATTGTGAAAGTAAATGTTGTTCAATAGGCAAGAAAAATATGCAATAACTTTGATGCTAAGAACACTTTGTGCTTCAAACAAAGGCTTGGTATATTGTGTCCTTGTACCGAACGTGCTAATCTAGGGCAGACAGTGCTCACAGAGCCATATGCGTGCTGTATTCTTATTCCTACTTTATAAGAGTCCTGCTAATGTTCTTCTCCTTGGTAGGCAATGGCTATTAAACATCACTAAGTGCCAATATCACTACAGGTATTGGCATTTAGAGTCTATTTGGAACCAAATATTCGTACTTTTTTAGTATAAAGTTACAGTACCACACAGCAATAAACTAATTTGAACACATAACACAATTCATTTGAACTATATTTTTGCGGGTTGAATTAAGTGTAACGTTTTACATACACAATAATTATACAATCTCCTTTAGATTTTTATCAATGACTATTAATTTAGAGGGCACTCATATTTGGTTTTAAATTTAATGGCTTGTTTGGGGAGCGCTATGCACTTCAAAAAATACATAGAATGTATGTTAACAATCTAGCTTGATGACTAGCTTTATTTTAAAAAGTTGAAGAAGCCTAATTGTCAGGTTTAAAAAAACCCTAAACCTGCATATCAGTCGACACAGTGCAAAATATGGGTCAACGTTAACATCACCAAAAACTGAACAATTACCCTTGCAGGGGATTACTCCCCCAACTACAGGAGGATGATGAATAAACAGAAACTTTTCTTTTTCTGACTCTAGACTGTAAGTGGGCCCTTAGTATTCTCCAATACAATGCAGAACTGCTGGTACTGCATTGGTTGGGAAAGTCAGAGCTGCAACCAGCCAGACAGTGACCAAAGGGGCTTCATGGGACTGATCAGATGAAAAGGAGAAAGCCTGCAGGAGCATGGAATAAGGTAAGTTTATCAACTTACTAACCATCCCCCAGGCAAAATGAGTAGATAATCCTTGCAGAGGGTCCCCCCTTGTTTTCTCGGGAGTTCAGCTTTTATTCCACTTTAAAAATTTGCAGCCAGACAGGCCTTTATTGCAGAAGGGGACAGGCAATGTCCGCTAGCAGCTGCAAATGCGCAGCTCAATGTTGGTTGCCGGGATTAAATGAACACCTGCGCACCTATACAGAAGTTACATCATCCAGGCTTAGCCAATCAACATGGCCAATGATCGTAGAGAGTTTAGAACAAGAAAGTTAACAATTCTATTCAATAAAGTGGAACTCTAGGCATATAGGATGAAATTGGTTCATGCAAAACAACAATGTCTCAAACACACCAGCATTTTTAAAATAAATAGTGGTTCCCACAATGGAACAGGGCAGGTGAAAATAAATTGGGTTTAGTTATTCTTTAAAGTGGAACTCCAGCAAACATCTCATGTGAGAATGTTAGTATACCTTGAAACTGTTGACTTTTTTGTTACCAGAATTAAATAAGCAACCAGATCACTCAAACGATCATGCAAAGAGAGCCCACAAATAAAAAGGTGAAAAACATAAATTAAATCTTGCTTGTTATTTTTGAACAAAAATATTATTAGATGTAATGATTTGCAAAGTAGGTTTGCCCATGCTCAAATTCCACACAATCGGATTAAAATTAGTGCATTTCTTAATTTGAACCATTCCTTATTGAATTTGCAGGTGTGCTTTGAATCATTATCATGTTGAAAAATCCAGCTTTAGTTCATTTTGTGGTCAGACTGCCCAGAATTCGGATCAGACACATTTTTATATGATGCAGAACCTATAGTAGACTAACTGCAAGAATTAGAAAGAAGTTATAGTTTGCAAACAATTGCAATTTCTTTCTGATTTTGGATGCATACACCTTGGCACCAAGTGTTGCAAGTGCTGTAATGCAGTCTGCACGCACATTTGGCCCATAAAACAAGTATAGAGCTCTCCACTTTGTTCCTATCCACTGTTTGTGTTCACTTATTATTTTGATTGCTATTCGAAGTTGTCTTTAAATAATTTGGCTTTTAATAGAAGGGAGCCTTCTGCGCATTGTGTTACTTGCAATGCAAATGACAACTACTCTTTTGCTGGACAGAGTCATTGCATGCACTTTTTAGGTCAGAAAAGGTAAATTTAATACTGGCAATGTAGACCTACCAAGCAATCAAACAACAAGGATTTATTACATCATTAAATGACCTTGTTCTTAATTTTGTGGTGTATGGCACTGAGGGGCGCTAAACGTTTGTAGTCTTGGTGATGGGGTACACTTATTGTTGCTGGAAAAATATCTCTTTTACATTTTAATATATTCTTTTTGGAAAGTCAAACTCTAAATATGTTACAATACAGTTCAGCTTAAAAAAAGTTTTCTTTTTTTTACCAAACATTCTAAAAGCCATTTTTGAAGTTATCTATCTCTTATACAATGATATAAAACTCCAGTACATAACTTCCTGAAGCATGAAAACCTGTGACATTAAATGTAGAATGCCATGATATACTACAGAAGCATAAAATGAATTGTATAATCATATTGAATTACAATGTTACATCTATTCAAAAAGTCACATCTGTTAGAAGCAGATAAAAGTACTTGCTATACAAATGGGTATATATACACAAAGTGATGGGGGATGTCTTTCTTATTTTACCCTGCACTCACTCACTCACACCTTTTTATTTCACATTTAAATCAACTCTGGCTCAGAAGAAATTCCAATATATGAATATTAATATATGAATGCAGACAATGATGTGCACTCCTATAGAAAACACTATACAGCAGCTAAATAAATCAAACTTTAAATTACACACATAATATGAAATTCGATTCAATAATGTAGAACCCAAAGCATATAGGATGAAATTGGTTCATGCAAAATGACAATAATCCAAAGCACTCCAGCATATTTAAAATAGATTGGGTAAGGAAGAAAAGAAACAAGTGTTGCAGTGGCCCTGTCATTATTTAGACCTCAATGGAAATTAAGTGGTGTGACCCTAAAAGAGCTGCACACAAACATATACCTACAAACCTTGATGAATTTAAATAATGTGAAGAAAAGTTGGACAAAATTCTGCCACAATGATGTAAAAGAGTAAAGTATTACAGAAAATGATTACTTCAAGTTACTTCTGTTAATGGTGGTCCTACAAACTATTCAATCATAAATAATACAGCTGTATGTGTGATTCTCTTTTGAATCCCTGGAGACCAAAATTCAACATTACACTTACCCTGTCTTCTTCTTCTCTAAAGTCTGGCATGGTGCTAATGCAAAGGCTGACTGCTGTTATGGCAACAAAGGAGACTGATAAACAGGCAAAAATCTTTCCAGGAATTCCTGAGTGCGGATTCTCAACCATGTCCCTGAGATGCTTCATACACTGGGCCAATCGCCCACTGTCCTGCAAGGCACTTTGTGAGTTCTCCTTGGAGGTGCCAAATTCTCCCTCATACATCTTGGCCTCAGCCAGTTCCTCTTCCTTTTGCTGCAGTTTCCTAAGGCAGCACCATTCCAACTGTTCCTCCTCTATCCCCCAATATATAAGTTCTTCCTGGAAGGAAAGTGCACACATTTCTCTTAGTATTCTTAGTTTCCCAGCTGCCAAGAAAGTCATAATAGTCCTAAAGGCACATGGGTTACGATCGAAAAAGAACTCATTGCAGTTAATGTCATAATCATCACACACATCCATTATTTCATCATAATTATTACAGGCTCTTAGTTTGCCCAGCCTTGTCAATGGACAGTCATCTAAAGTAGTCCATGGGATACAATACTTGATGCCACCAACGTTGATAATGACATGTCGCATTCTGTCTTCCACTTGTCCTCTGTAACATCGCTCTTCACCTGGACGAAGGAGCTTAGCTGTTTTATAGAAGACCCCCTTCCTGGTCCGAACCTCACATAGGTTCTCTATATTTTTGATTCTGAAGGAGGTAAAGTCGGCCTCTGCTTTTCCCGCCAATAATGCCATTTCCTGATACATTGGCTTTCTTCATTGAGACAACCACTGTTTCCAGAGAAAAACAGGTGCAGATCTGAAAGAGAAGAAAATGTGTTTGTTGGTTGGCAAGGTTTATGGGACCAAAAATAAGGGAAAAGAATGTAAATGTATTACAGACACAGGATGTCTATAATCAATTAAGGTCAACTGCTGTTCAGTCTTGCATGTACAAGGTAAAGCAGCTTTTGGAGACTGTATGAAGAAATGATTACGATTCATGATTTATTGCCTATATTCCCTCCACACACCACAGGGTAAATGAGAAGAAAAAAAAGCATACTCAGCAAGTAGTATGCTTAACCAATGCAACACAAGGTCACATTATGTTTTATGTCAATACCACTTATTATGGTATTGTAATATGCTTATTTGTTCTATATTGGAGTAAACGTATTTCAATAGAATGTTTTAGGCTAAGTATTTTAATGTAAATATACGGTGCTGAATACCAAATACTATATAATGCCTCTTGTTGTAAAAAAAAACCTTTAATAGTAGTGATGGAGACCTGGATGTATACAAAAATGGACTCTTAAAAGATCGTACTTCCATAGGTTTAGGTAGGCATCCACAGGTTGCATGATGCCATTGGCAGTCTCGTAGAATGGGGGAGAGGCATGTCTTTTAGCCCTCTTCTATACCTCTGAATGTATCTAAATATACTGTGGAAATACTGGTAGGTGATTTTCAATACAAGAGAGGAAAATGCTTCCTAACATTTAACAATGCATTATTATTTTTACCTGAATGGTTCGGGTTACTTTTTTAAATTTCCTTTAGGTTTGTATGCTTTCTACTCATACTATATATATTTTGTTTTTTCTACCCATATAAGATACTTGAAAAAAAACACTAACAAAACAAAACACATAAAACAGTGTCAAATAAAATAATGGTCATTCTTAAGAGAGAACATAGCAACAGCTGTTTGCCTCTAAACTGTATTTTGGAATTAATGTCTTACAAAGCCAAATACAGAAGTTATACAGAGCCATACAGAGGTATACTACAGAGCAATACATGGGGTACAGTCACTTCTCTGTAAATCAACATAAAAAAACAGATAAAGTATAACTAACCTTTTAAAAATGTGTTGAAACACCAATTATATGTGCATCTACACTTATATCCCCTGCAAAGACCCACAAATACCTGTTAAGCCTGCTAATGAAGTCCACCTAATGCACTTTGCTGTGCTGGTGTGACAAACAATGCTGCACAGCTCTTGAGTTTAGAGTACAGTTACCATTCAGTACACTACAGTGGTGTGAACAGAATGTTGCTGGGGATTATCAGCATTGTTACTACTAATTCACAAAAATGCAGCTTGTCAATCAGCACTTGGTCACAAAATTTCTTCTGTTGCTGAAAATATAACATTGAGCTGTAGTGTCTATGGAGGGAGATAAGGGGGTACACAAATGAAGAATGTCCAACCTACTTCAGGGAGATATTCAATCGCATAGTAACTGGATTAAGTAATTGTTTAGACTGCCTTTAGTTATATATTGAGGACAGCCTCATAAATATATATATAATAGTATTTAAAATAACAGTATTTATACAGAATTTATATAGCACCAACATATTAAGCAGCGCTGTACATTAAATAGGGGTTGCAAACAGAACAGCCTAGAATTCAGTTCTGGTAGTAGGAAGCCTGCTGCAACTTTGTGAAGGAATCCTGCCTCCTTTCTATATTCTCTTCCTGAAATGAATATACTCAGGTTCCATTTGGTTATACACGATCCTGCTTATGGTTTTATTATTGCACTTAACATGTATTTTTGGTTGTATAACTTTGATCCATACTGTACGTTTTATTTTTTGTATGAACCTTGATGTTTTTTCACAATAAAAATTATTTGGAAAAAAAAACTTGAAGGTTTTTGTTTTTTTAATTGATTAGGCAACATTAGGATCTTCATTTAAACTGTGCTAAAAGGTGTTACTATAGTATAAGTAAACGAAAGTGAAGATTTGTCACATTGAGGCTGCTCAGTTATCAAAGTGAATTTTCCTTTCTTTCCATCTAGCTTAGTCAATTTGGTGAATATTCAGTTTGCAAATATACCCAGTCACATAAAAATAAACCTGAAAGGATGGTTGAAGTAACAAGAACCTTACCTCATTCAATAGTCTAAGTGAAATGGGGGAAATTTACTTTGTTTAGGGAACCCAAAATTTCCTTATCAAATCAATCTAATTGAGAATCTAAGCACACACCTACATTTACTATCATTTACTCTGCATTGGAAAAAATGTTTCTTGTCCGATCATGACAGACAGACAATGTATGGGGTTTTTTTCAGAATAGGAAATAAACAATTTTGTCTACAAATTTCAAAAAAAATGATGACTTTTGGTATTTAGAATTGTGTAATGTTTTGTTTAAACTTGTAATTTTCAGATCTTAACATATTTTTAAATGTTAATCATAATGGTTAGAGAAAAGTTTTGTACAGAGCAATGTATACATTTATTTGTTGTGTATTGTGGGTACATAAGGACCCTATACACTGCTTTATTCTCTATAGATTGTGACACAAGGTTGTGTCAGCCATCACCCACAATATCTTTTTGCAAATATGATTCATAAGCACATGCATACCTACACATAAATGTATTGCTTTTATTCATAGATTCTATTTCCATTTCATGTATAATTCTTCCAGTGAAAGTCAGTGTGACATAAAAACAACAAAATGAAAGTCTGACATAACAACACTGCAAGTTTTATGAATCTCTGGAACTATGAACTCTACATATCATTTAGCAATCATGGTAGCTCATGAAATGTTTCATTCATGGACAAATCAAATTTAACTCAAGTTTATATTTCATTAGAAATATATTCTGTTACAGAGACCCTTAACCACAGATTGTCAGTATATAGAATAAACATCATGATTTCTGCTATTTTAGTCCTGTTAATATAACTTGACTTGATCCTGTCTTAGGATGAAATGCAGACTCCAAGTGTGTGATTGTAAAATACTGAATGAAAGATTTTATAGGAGTATATATGTGTGAAGGAATTATTATTATGTACCTATACCATTCGTATTCTGTCAACCTTTCCTTCATGATTTATATGGAAAACTGAGAAGTTTGCATCATTCTGTCTCACTACAGTTTAAAATGTAATTTTTCTACAAAAGTCCATACTGTTGGCTCCCAAAGAAAATGTCAAAATATACAAATACCATACCAAAACTGCATACCTTTAAATGTCCATCCTTCAAAATACTTCTTCTAACATTTTCATTTTCCCAAAACTGACCATATGTGTGACATTTGTCCGCTAAGCAGTTCTGCAACGAGTGGGAAAACCTGTATGACTGAGAACAACCACTTCCAAAGGTCCCACTAAAAATTTTGCCTGCCCAGCTATGTTCAGACCTCCTTATGCCAGTGAAGCCAGATGCTGCATATAATAGCTCTATATAATATTCTTTCTATCAACAAGTGGCCCAGAATGTTTGGATCACCTGGTTTCAGGGCAGATCTTGGAGGCCAATTCCTTTCCACTCAATGCCTCTCACGAGCTCTGCTGTCCCACATGCACAGATTACGGGGATACTTGGTGTATCTGCATTGCTGACCAAGAAAGAAGTAAACCATTTTAAGATCAACGCAGATGACCCAATGACTCTATTTATGTCTGCATATTGTTCACAAAGAGAAACTGAATAGCCGATTGGGACTGACCCAAATATATTGCCATTGTGAAGGAAGACACACTTTAAGCTCCACCTTGAGCTATCGATGCATAGTCACCATCCAGTTGAGTTATAGATTAGAATTCCCAATTCCTCCAATAAACCAGGTATTTTATGGCAATACACAAAGCCACTGTCAGTTCTAAAGTACTTCTCAGGTTCGAAAATAAGATGCCTTCGTTCCTTTTTTAAGTAAGTTTTTCTCACACAGCCTTCATGCTAGGAGTTCTGAAGCCTTCTTCGATAGTCCCAAATCACTCAACTCATGCTGATCAAATCCCTTACAAACAGAGTCCTCTTCAATTTCAAACTCTTCATTGTTGTCACCTAGTTCATCATCATAATCATGTTCTTCAAGAGAGGGTAGTGTAACGAAAACCGGCACTGGGATTTCATCTGAATGAGCCACTGGGTGTATAGCTGAAGGTAGACTAGGATACTCTATGTTATATTTAGTTTTCTTGGTATATACAGAAGTTTTCACTATACAAAAGTAACAGCCACTGAAATGATTTCCTGGCTCTCGCCAAACCAAAGGTATACCAAATGGCATCTTATCACGTGTTCCCTTTGTCCACATTCGTAAACCTTCGACACACCGTTTGTACATCCTATGAGGGGCCCAAGACTTATCTTGATCACCAAGTTTAAATTTAAATTATGCCAAATAGGCTTGCTCTACGAATGTGCAGATGTTTGCCCTTTGACTGGGAATGGTGAAACTGCCACAGATATAACAAACTGATTCAGGGTTGTTTAGGCACTTACGACGAGAAACAGCAGAGGAAAAACTTGACATGATAGAGGAAAACTAACTGCACTTTTAGAATTAGCATACCTATTTTAGTGTAAATAAGCTTAAAAAATTGTCAACGAAAATTTTTTTTAAAATTGTTCCCAAGTGTAATTGATAGCATCTTACATTTCAAGTTAATTTTCCAAACCTGAGAAACAAGGTTCTTGACACTTTTAAATCACATAAAAGAGTATAAAGTGCACATAATACTATGACTAGTATTAAGAGATGGAGACATGCTTGGCAGTGATTATTCATTTAATGAAACATTCTTACTGGCTGATAAACAGACTGCCTGGTATTCCATTTAATTTTAGTAGTGTTAGGAGTTTTTAGTGTTTTGTTGCATACACCAAGGACAGACTAACTTTGGATATGTTCCAATGGCACACAAACAAAGATTCTAGACACTTGAAGCTCATTTCTGAATAGAGTCAGTCTGTATTTAAAAGTAAAGTATTTGTAAACTTCCAATGACTAGATTTTACACTAAAAGCACTCATAATAAAACATAAAAAGAAATCTGCATAGTTGAATATTTCCCAAGAAAAAAGCAAGTTAAGAAATAAACTGAAGAGGTGGATGTTAGGAAGTATGATAAAAAGAAGATTTAAAAAAGTATCCCTGTTTTCCTGACCTGATTGAAAATTTGATTGAAAAAGGAGATGCTGCACGACGTGCTACAATCAGTTTTCATTATCACCATTTCCTGGGTTACCTTCTTTACCAGCTCACTGGAAGCATGAAAAACAGACAGCCTAAATAGTTAGGAAAAGTCAAGTATAAGTGCCTATTATATTATATATACATAACCATAATGTAACATAAATGTGAAATCATATTACCTTTTGCATGGGATGTAAAAAAAAAACTGTCATTTGCCATCAGTGGGTACAAAATATATTGTAATACAGAGCTCGCTAAATATGAACCTAATTGATCTGTTCCTAAAGAAATTTCTGGTCTTGGCTTAAATAGCAGCTGAGAGTTAGTTTTACCCAGATTTTAATTTTTGTGCAATCCAAAGACAGGTAACATTAAAAAGACTCAAGGATTTTGGGGCTGATTGTGCCAAATACAGTTTCTATGGTGGATTTTACTAAAATAAACACTGAGAATCATTGCGGTTTTATGTATCTGGGTGAAAAAAAAGTATCTGTTAAAAGACTTTATGGAATATTTGTGCACAGTCCACCAGGGGGAATTATGACTACCTGGGAAGTATTTTGGAGAAAGGCTGTGGGTAAAAGACTCTGTTTCAGCTCTGGGACTTCCCCATTGTTAAAGGAAGACATGGGACCTGGTATGGTCAAGAAGGGAGCCACATCCCTCTCACGCTCCTATTTCTTTGCCAACACTAAAATGAGCGGCCACAGGCATCAATGGTATTTGAACTAATGATACTCAAAATAAGGAATATTTGGACCAGTTGGGCTAATCAGACCCAGGACTTAACCAAGGCAAATTCAGGCAACACTACTCATTAGCTGGTTTTATTAATGTTATTATTTCTCAAACATCACAATAAACACTTTAAAGCTAGGTTGAAGCATGTGCTAGTTGTATATATTCGAGAGCTGCCTGACAGGCTCATCCTCAAGATTCTCATACAAAAAAGCTAGGCTGTTTTTATTTTAACCATGATTTTACCTTGTTCTTTTGCATTGGTTAATATATATATATATATATATATATATATATATTAGATATTTTTTTCTGGAGAGCTATAAGTATTTTGTTGATAATTTATTTTGTTTCTAGTCTTTTATACATGAGTATATTGCAGTAATCTGGTATTGCGTCTCTGTCTAGCACTACCCCTTTATGCTTTTAACTGCTAGAAACCCAGATGTATGGCCTAAGGACAGGTTTGAAAACCTAAGCTTTTAAGCTTCTAACAATAATTGGGTTTACAGAAAAAACTGACTTCATTTACATTTGGGAGACATTTTTATTTATTTATGCATTTATATAGCACTGGCATCCGCAGTTCATAGTAATGTCACTGAACTTGTCACAATCTAATGTCCCTACTACTGGTACTAAGATAATGACCAATTTTGGAGAAGCCAAATAACCTGCCTAACCTAACTTTTTTAGGGGTTAAGAGGAAACACGAGTATTCAGAAGAAAGGCATACAAAAAAAGGGAATATACAAAACATCACTAAGAATATGTTCTGGCCAAGATTTGAACCTTTGAGCTGCAGCTCAGACATCCAACTTTGCTTTAGCAGGGTGATAAAAAGACGGTTGCTGTTTTTTACCTTTGGTATCATATATATATATATATATATATATATATATATATATATATATATATTTTTTTTTTTTTTTTTTTTTTTTTTTTTTTTTTTTTTTAAATTAGTTTGTGAAATATGAAATAATCTTTCCCCAAAGAAAACTTGTCTAGTATTGATGTCTACCATCAATACTAATATGTACAATAACATAACTCAACCACTAAAGATCAAATCTTGTTTGTCAAGGGCAAGAAAAAAAATAGGAATGTAATGAGCTAATAATATGAAAATCTCCTTTACAATAGCCATTTTTGTTTTTTGGTATCTGCTTCCCTCATGCCCTAATAATAGTGGAACTGTTGCCATGGAAGAATTTTGAAATAGTTTTGCCTAGAGGACTATTGATAATGCATGTGAATCTGATACAGTGTTCCCCTCCTTCCTAATGAAACCTGTGCCAAATCTAAACTGAAAAAGACTGATTAATGCTACCAGAGGGGAAACATATCTCTGATATCTGAAGCTCCATCAGTTCATTATTAGTACAGTGAGGGAGATTGATGCATTTCCTGTATTGGCAAATTGTGGTCAGCAGACCAACACACACAAATATATCTGGCACTGACAAAACAAAAACATTGTTCTAGAAAAGATAAATTAACTTCAGTGAATGTATTCCAATTTACTGCAGATTCCTGTGTGTTCCAAGACTGTAGCTGAGCTTCCACAGTCCATTCAAATATCTCATGAAGATAGTAACACATTCTGATGCCAATGGCCCAAGCCAAGTCATTTTTACATTTTATTCCATTATTTCAAAATGTTTCTTTGACAGGCTTTCAGATTGCACCTTATTATTAAAGGAAGCTGAATCTGAATATGCATAATAATTACAGGAATCTAAATTTGCATATGCTGCTTCCTGGAGTACACAATGACAAGAATATTATCTCTGAAACTATGCCAATATACTGTATACTTCAACTACTAACCTTGAACATGTTTAGAATGATGGATGAAAGGAACGATTAAGATAAACAGTTTGGATCAAATCTAAGTGAGGCTTTTTGTAATTATTACTGATGTTCATTGCTAATTTTGAATAATGTACCCATCCAATGTCTGGTTATCAGGTAAGGTTATTTTTCTGAAACATACAACTTGGTGGATGCTGGTTAGGTTCCTCCGTGGAAGCCATGGGTTTGCCATTTACTGTATACACTATTGTTATGGCAAAAATATAAAACTGAAGATAGAGACATGCTTGTGGTTCAGTTTGAATTTCACTAATAACAATTTGTCATGAGTATAAATGGGGTTGACAGATATAATGTTCCTGTGTATAAAATTTTGCTATACTATAAGATAATATATTGTATTATTATATAAATGAGAGCTGAATTTTAAGCTGTTTTAAGGAAATTGGCCTGATGCGGTTTTGATTTTACTTATTTTTAAACAACTGTATCCTTACAACAGTCTATATGGCAATGTACTTCTAATGTATAGACATCAGGTGTGTTACTATCACTGGTAAGTACTTGGGACACGTGTGAGTACACTAGGAAAAACTCCACTACAGTACACTAGGAAAAAAAAAGTGCATGTAACCATATTGTATTACAGTCGTTGAACCCCCCTAAATATCTCTTAACTATTGTTCTACAAGCGAACGTATCACAGACACATATAAACCTCAAGACAAATGGCCCCTTCTAAAATAAACACACTTTCTTCAAATGTACATGATATTCTGCATAAAGGAATAACAACTGTGTCCAAATAATTGTTAAAATAAAGAAATAACCTTAAAATAGCTGGACAATAATTTATTTAGAGCAACAGTGTTCTCCCCAGTCCGTTTTAGCTGGATGCACCACCTGGCACTTTTTAGTAACTACTCGGCTGTTTACTGAAAAGTTGGGTCACAATACACGGGCTTCCACCCGCTTACAGCTTCTTCCTACCTAGATTAAAAAGAATTCTGGTAAGAATACTGCAACTCCATACTGCAACAAAAACAAAACAACAAAAACTGTGGATGTAATATGCCATTTACATTACAGCTTATGGTGTTCCCTATATTGTTGTGAGGCCTTGGTCAGTACCAGTATTCTCTAGACACCAGTCCCCCAATCTAAAACAGCAGTCTTCACACATAGCAGCCCTCGCTCAGCCTCGGGGGACTGGTTGCGTCTCCCAGTACTCGGTTGCACCCAGGACTTAGTGTGCAATGGATGGTGTGATTGGCAGGCAGCTGACCAGGAGCCCACAGATACACAGTACAGAAATGACCAGGGTATCCAGAAAACAAGCCGAGGTCATACACAGGAGATCAGTCCACCAAGCGAGCTACAAAGGAAAAGGCACAAGCAGAGTCGGGGTCACAGGCAAAGGTTGGTCAAGACTGAGATCAAGCATATTGTCAGGAACAGGCAAAGGGTCTGTAACAGAAAACCACTCAAGAATCTCTGCAGCACCAAATACTGGAAGCAGAGAGGCTATAAAGCCCCAGCAGCCAATGACAGCATGGGATACACAGGAACCACTCTGCTACTCAGCTGCACACAGCTCCAATTCCACTGAGCTGTGTAACCTCAGTGCAGAGGATGCCGAAGAGAAAAACCCCAGCTACAGGGCAACAGGGATGCTGCAACCCTCAGGGCACTGATCATGAAAACCCTGTGCTATCGCAAGCTCAGCCGCCGTAGGGAATAGGCTGCACGCACCCTTCCTGCGGTGGGGCATCGCCTGGGATCATAGGCCCAAAGAGCGCCTCCTAATATTTGTACAGTACAGCTAACAGAGTACAGGGGTCAGAAGTACCCTTGCAGTATGCATTTGCAGGGTGATTACTGTATGCTCTAATATTTGTGGTCAGTAGTGACATGTCCCTTGTGTTAGTGGTAAAGTACCTTCTTAACTTGATGGTAGAAGTGAAACACTACCTTACATTGGTATTCAGAAGTAAAATGCTTCCTTACATTTGCGGTCAGTTGTGAAAGGCTTCCTATATCAATGGGCAAATACCTCCTCAATATGTTGATCTGTAAAAATTGCCTCCCCATAAAGTTGATTAGTGCATACATGCCTTCTGACAATGATGGTCAGTAATGCAGTTCCTAATAACAGGAGTTGTTAGTTTAGAACCAGTGCCAAACCAGCAGAGACACCAAGACATGTGCAATATTATACCACATTATAAACTCCTTTGAAAAATTATGGTAATACAAAAAATTCAAACCTTTGGTGCAATTTTATTTTATAAGTTCACATTCATTTGCTCCTTATTACACATTATAACAAGTAGCTGGTATAAAGAGACTTAGATGTTAGGCGTTACTGGACACCATTTAGGCCAAAAGGCATGTGAAAGTATTACTACATAACTATGCAAAATGTAATCATTTATAGGATCAAATAAATACATTTATTCAATACAAATGCAACCTCAATCTGAGTAACTAAAATGTCTTGTAAAAGTGAGTTAAACATGACAGTAATAAGGTAATAGTTTCTGTTTTTTCACATGAATGGCCTTCATACATGCATTGCAGTATCCTTATTGTAGTAATGTTTTAAACTTTCAAAGCCTAAAAAGTATGTAAACTACCATTTAAAAAAAAAAAAGAGAAAATAGATTTTTTTTCATAAACTGTGTAAGATATGCTACAAACCAACCAATCTTTTTTTTCCATTTAGGTGTAAATAATGAAACCTGTTTGAACACCATGGGCAAGGCATCCAGTTTTGTGTAAAACATTCTTTTCTCTCAGTTTTTTTTTTTTACATATGTGTTTCTGGTTGGGAATATTGATGATTTCCTATACAAAACTATCTATATTGTATGTAAATGCATGTCCTGCCTAAACTACCTGCCAAAGAATACATCACATCATTTTATTGCTCGTGACTTTTTTCTATTTGAGACACTTTGTTGTCATTTTTGTCTCATTGTTTTTTTGCATGGCTCAACTTTTTTCTTCTTGTTTTGGATTACAAAAGACTACAGAAGTACTGGCATTGTACTACAGAATTTCCTAAACCAACATGATAACATTTTCCTTAGCTACCACCCCAGGGTTTGGTATCACCATCTGAAAATAGACATATGTTTCCATGCATCTTTTGAAAACATTCATCACTAAGAAAAACAGCAAGGACACTGAATATCTTTCCATTACTATAGACATGCATACTTTTTGCATCAATGTTCTCAACTATTTAAACTTTTAGTTAAAAAAAGAATATGAGAATAAAAATATCTATCTGTCTGATTTGTTTATCATTTAAAAATCTCTTTAGGTATTAGAATGGCATGGAGAAATATCAGATCATAATTATTGATGCAGAAATCCAGGAAAGAGACCACAAACATGTTTCGGGCCTCTAACAGAAGACGTGACATGAGTTTCAAATCATTTTTAGAAAGAATGACACTTCCAATTAGTACATCAACTATATCATGAGTGATGTCTTAATACCCTAATGCTTTAGCTGGTCTATACTGTATTATTCAAGAAAAATAAGTCTATTCTAATCATTTGCATATCAGCTAAACAAATACATTCAGTCCGAATAAATACCTATATTGACAAAAATGCCTCTGTCAGCATCAACCAACCTTGGGCTGCCTTGCAATCAATAAATAAATGCTTTGCTATCTCAGCACCAGTTCCACTGCACTGGGCAACCTGTGCACAGTACTGATGGACTCTCCATCTCCATCTCCATCTCATATGAGTGCCTAAATATGCAGGCAAACTTAAAGAAAAGTCCTGCTCACTTGCTTGCCTACATATTGTGGACTCAACAAAGTACATGTATTACAAACAGCAAAGGGGGAGACTATTAGCACAGAGCAGAGTACTTCTTACTAAAAAGAACTAGCAAAAGTGTTCTTTCAACCATTTACCTATTTACTACAGGGACATGGACTACTTTGATTCAAAATCGGTGTATAAGATTTACCTATGTAGTCCCCAGCTTTAAGCTATGGAATTATTTGGACCCACCCATGAATATGATTTTGTCACTGTAGCTGAAAGTGTGGTATTTTATATTGTCATTCATAGTGTAATTTGTTAAGATCAAAGCACTATTTTTTTGGATATTTTTTTTATTAACAGAGCCCTTTCACCAAGAAGTGAAAGTTTCAAGGGTTACCTTTTTGGGCAGAAAAAAAACTCCATAAGAAACCCATGAGTAAATAATGTAGACATTGAAAGACACGTCATCATCTTACTCAAATGAGAAGAATTGGTGTGTAAAGCTTTCATTGAGATTTTGAGACCAAAGTTCAGCAAGATCTGGGAGGCTTTTACACACATAGAGCAAGTTTCATAGATCCAACTTTTAGCGGCCACTCATGTGAGGTCAGACTCTCCATCCATATCATTAAGCATAAAATTAGTTACTAATAGTAATCACAGGAGGCTGGGAAAACAATTTTGTGTGCACAGCAGCTTACCCTGGTATTAGAAGATCAAAAGGCATGCTACAGAAAATACTGACGGCCTTTCAAGCACTTAGAGGTGCCTCCTGTGGTTGTTTAGTCTGCAAAGTCTTGCTTGTCTTTGCAGACTATACTGACTATTCAAGGCAATTTTCCTCTCTATATATTTACAAAGTACTGCATCTTCTATTTGCTATTTTGGCAATAAAATCAGTATCTCTGAACTATCTGAACAAAAATGTAAACTAACATGAAGAAAGTCTATTTTGAGACTATGGCTATACAAGTAAGCTTTGCATTCTATCCTAGATATAAAGTCACATTTTATCACTGGTGTAAACTTTATTCTAACAGAAGAGTGCATTTTCAGCTAAACCATGTCATGTTGACATCAGGGATCATGTACAATGGAGCAAACTTTGGCAAGTGTCAAAAACTTGTCTAAACATATTAAATCAAAACTCAGGCACTTGTACATGTAATTTATGACTGCTGCTATACTGTAAATGTTAAAAACAACCACCATCCATTTTTATGAGAAAAAAATGGAGGCAAAGTGTAGAATGTTAAAATGAATACTAGTTTTTATGTATTTTGAAAATAGATAATAAGTAACCTGGAAAAAATGTTCTGCATCTCTTATAAATTTCATTTGGTAAATTACAGCAGTGGATATAAAGGACAGTATTTATTTTTGTATATAAATCAGGAATATGTAGAACATTTCATAAAAAGATGTTGAAAGCATTACAGCGTGAAGCAGAACCAAACCTAAAATTAAACAAGACAAGTTCTAATTTTAATAGGTTACAAAGTGCATACAAGTGTATAGAAGCAAAGTACAGGACAGAATATGTGTTCAAGGGACCAAATGTGCTTAAAGACTGCACTACAGCTCATTTCCTCTCATCTCTGTATAATATGGTGGGTGAGTCAATCAGGTTTGCCCGTGTGACACCTGAAGTAGAAAGAGCAAAAAATGGCAGACTACAATTCCCAGCATTTCTGCATTACAAGAGAAACCATCTGTTTACATAAGGTGGTGGGACCCCTAGCTCACACAAAGTAGGTGGTAGGAATATCATTATGTTAACAGGAAACTAAAAGGCATCAAAGTTAATATTATACAGATATGAGCACAGCTACAGGCAAGCAGACTACAAACTGGGTAAAGGTAATACAGTGGTACCTTGGTTTAAGTCCTTAATTCGTTCAAGATCCTTGGACTTTTACCAAATAGGACTTATACCAAACAAATTTTTCCCATAAGAAATAAAAGGAAAATGGATAATCCGTTCCCATGAAAAAAAAATCCTATTGTTATTGGCATATTATACATTGATGGGGCTGTATGAAATAATGTAAACACTGCTTATTACTAAAGCACATACATACAAAAGCAATTAGATGAAATAAATGAAAATTTAACATCACTTTGCCTACTAAGATGGTGCTGAGAAGGGAGGAGGAGGAGATGGTATGTAATTCACAGAGAGTTATAGCGCGGGTTATTCATTGAATGGTAGCAACTGGAGTACTGATGCTCGTGGGCAGTCGTGGCTTTGTCTCGAGAGGGGTAAATAAGAGTAGCACGCGGTGGTCTGACTCATTTTACCCATACGAGTTCTAGCAAAAAGGTTGTATACCAGGCAAAGGTTGTATACCAAGCAAAATTTTTTGTGTCCAAACAGGACTTATACCAAGTTGGACTTATTCTAAAGCAGACTTATACCGAGGTACCACTGTACTTCTAAACTACGCTAATTAACTGCTTTGAGATTCTGCCTTCAACTTTGGCTTTAGTTAGGCTTCAGAAGCACATTGATTGGGTCATCCCTATATAAACCTGTCTTGTAAGCAAGCGCCCAGTGTAAGAAATACATTGTATCACTGTCCTATAAAACAGTGGATACATTTGCATCATACCTACTTAAGTAAATCTAATGATTCTTTAAAAAAATGATCATTGTCTTCTTTTGTTTATTCATATTCCTGTTTACCATATGCAGATGCTGTTCTAGTTATATGGTTGATACTCATTCGAATACTTTTTATTTACATTTGCAGTAATACTGCCAGAAATTTACCAGGTGATTGGAAAAACAAGTGTTCCAAGGCATAATAAACAATACTAAAGTAATAATAAAGAATAAAAAAAATAACTGAGGTGCAATGCATCTCTCTTCCTAAAAACAATGAACAGTAATTTCTTGTTTTCTAAGGTCCAAGTAGGAGAATACTATTGTGAATGTGCTGCTAATTTATTTTGTATGTTTAAAAATACATGTATTTTCAAACTGTATGCAAAGTGTCCAGTTTGGAAAACACTTTAATATTTAATTTTAAGAATTTAACTTTTTATTATTGATAAACCTTTGGTATTGCATTTGGTCAGAACTGGTCTCATGATATAAATGTAGCACAGGGTCACAGTGAATTATTTGGGCTTTGTAACCGACATGTGACTGTAAAGTGGATAACGCAGTATATGCCATCTTCTCAAATTGATTTTTATATGCTTGTCCTTCTTACCCTGTACAAGCAACTTGGGCAAAGATTAAAAAAGGCCAAATCCACTGACACTTTTAAAGGCTTCTTGTAACCATTTTATGTGTTTATTATTTATAGACAAAAATTGCAATGGCAGGCACTATGTATAACTGCTATTCTAGTATATGAATGGGGTGAATCATGAAAACATCTGCTTACATTTTCAAGACTGCAAGTTGCTCATGCAGAACAAGTGAGTAATGGTCTAAAAAGCAAGTTATACATTTACAAAGTAAGTAGAACAGCAACATTAAAATATATCCAGAAGGTGGATTTGAGTTTTTTTGTATTACCCAATATTTATCTTAACTGGCATGTATAATGAAAATGCATTTTTGACATCCAGGTCCAAAATCAAATAGGAATAAATTTGACCTGTATTCGAGATTCCATTACACTGTATATCAGCTTTTCTTTAAATGCAGACTGCACATTGGGCATGTTCACTGGGATACAAATCAGTATGTAACTGCTGCCTGATATGAATGGTCGTGATCTACTCTCAAAAATTAAACATGTGCAAAGGAGTCTCCCAAAATTATTCATCAATTCGTTCCTGTGGATCAATAAACAACCAAGAGGGGACAACCGCCATATTTTTCTATAAAAGAGAGCACAGCTAGGTGCCACTTGCTCATCCACCTTACCCTCAATGCTTCCTTGGAAAGATTAAAGTCATTGTAAATGCAAACAAGACAACTCACATGTAAATCAATAAAAACATCTCAAATGCATGTAATTTTCTCGAAGAGTATGGACTTGCTTCAGGTTTAGGCCATCATGTGCATATTCTCTCAAAGTGGTTGTTGTGACTTTACAGCTTTACTTCAACTATTGTGTGCATGGTGAAGGTGCAATATTGATGAGTTATGGTGCTTGCCATCCTATTAATAAAGAGACAAATAATGCCAGCCCCTATTTTTCCACAGAGAATAGATGTACTTTAAGACAATTTGTCCAAAAGTCCTTTTAAAAGTGCAATGACTAGAAACTGTGCTACAGTTTACTGGTATTAGGCAATATTAGTAAAGAAAAGCGCACCTGCACTAATGCATGCATTTAAAAGAAAAAAACACAAGAACAGGCCACTTTCCAACCTATATCAAAAAAAGTTGTTTCTATTTAATTTCCAACAAAAAAAATTACATCATTCTCAATTCTAAATGGGTCCTTCATTAAAGGGATTCTATAAAACCTGTCACATGCAATTGACTGATTGCAAATATATGCAGATTAGGCTGATCACTACAAGAAAGTGAAACCCTAGCAATAGTAGATAAAGATGAGAAGATCCATCCAGAATTTAATTAGGAACACTTTGTATCTTGTATGTTTCATGTGTATGATTTTTTTTCTCTAAGGGATTTGAAGTAAAACTGAATACAGCAGCAAAATGAGTTTAATGGAAGTCAGTGTGTCATTCACTTATCTCAATAGGGATGTATCTAAAATGATGCCAAGCTGCAGAACTCCCTTGATTTCAGAGAACACTGCCATCTGTACATATCTCAAGCAGTCATCCTATAGACTGATATATAGCACACATTAACTAATCTGTAGAATCACACTGTTACAATAAGCACCTGAATTTGCTTAAAATATGTCACAATGTAGGTGCATCAGCCACACACCATCAAATGGGTTGAGTTTCATGCCATGGTAAGGGAAGTAAGCATAGACAGAAATCACTCCTTACTTATTTGTACAGCATTTACTGCACATTTTAAAGGTACACTCAGTTAAGACTGCATATTTTACCTTGAAATATACAGATAACAAAGCCTATCACAACCCACGGGTCCAAGAGCTCAGTTTTATATATCTGTATTGTATTTGTATACTTGTAAACCATTCTCTTTCGGAGAACAAAACATTATTGCTAGTGTTGTGAAAATACCAATTACTTAGTCATGAAAATAATTTCAATCCCACTCACAAAACTTGAACATTGTTCACAAAAACTGTCATAATTTAGAGAAGCTTAAAGCCTGGAGAAATTATGTCAAAGAAAAACCTGAATTCCACTGTACCATTGCAGATTTAAAGGGAATATATGTGTATCTATCTGTTTAGCACATGGACCTGCACTCAAACAAATCAAGCAACAACACCTATTTATTACAAAGAAACATTGTATGTACAGCACATATGGTTACTTAAGCAAATATTTTTTATTTTAAATATTTACTGCAGTAAACTATAACAAGGGTCAGTATACCACCAGCCCTGATTTTGTACCCTCAAAAAAATTGGTACAAAATTTTGTGCGGCAAGATGCATTTTTTTCAATGCATTTCACCACTATTGTGGGTTTGTGATTTGTTATAAATGTCATGCCCTTCTACAGCAACAAAACCACAAGCACAATGCATACTTAGTACCAAGAAGTTTGGAGGTGTTTAATGCATCTCCTATTAAAGCAGTTTTACAGGGTTTCTGTAATGTGCAGTGCCCCTGTGCTGCATGGTTCTTTTAAACATGATGAAAAGCTGCTGCTTCCATATATATGTCCACACTTAACATAAATGTGGCTGTGCAAGGCAGCTATTGCCACTAGTGGAAATTAGGTCTAACATAGGTAGGATGAGTTCTTTAAACCTCGGACATCATTGGAACCAATAGAGTTACTTTACTAAGAGATTAAAGCGTACCAAAACTCAGAAATTTCAACAATTTTCTTGTAAAGATTCTATTTCTTTGTTTAAGTGCAAACAGGGTGCAGCACAGCCCCCTAATTCTCGATCACCCAGGCAATCGAGAATGAATGGAAGCACAAAGCCTCCCGGGATACCTACGTCACGTATCCTGGGAAGCTCTTGGGTGCTCCTTCTGCGCATGCCTGAGATGCTCAGGCATGCACAGAAGGAGCCTTTTTCATTAAAAGAGAAACATTTGCAGATCTCACGCATGTGCAATGAGATTGGCATGTTTTTTCGCTGCAGGATTGAAGGTAAGTGGATTTTTTTTTTTGTTTTAAGCATTTTTGAGTTTAGTTCCTCTTTAAGCTGTTTAAGTAGCAAAGACAATTATCACCTTACAGGTAAATTTCCTTGCAATGTGATAATTTACTTTGCTAAGGGAAATGCCAATATTTCCTTAGCAAAACCTGAAATTTTAGACACTTATCAAACATAGCAATACCTTTAACTTTAAATGTTAGCTCAGTGGTGGAAACAGATTTACCTTAGTAAAGTGTATAAGAATCCACTTCTAGCCTCTTTATTTAAAAATATCAATGGCTATCATAGTGATCCAGTTGATTCAAGGTTTCCTATATCACTGACACCAACTTCACTTGCTGCTTAACTGTTCCAAATCAATGGCCCAGAAGGTACTGAAGAAAACATTTTTAGAAATTTCAAAATGACAAAGATATAATATATATCTTAAATTGTACATTCAGCAAAACATTTTTTTCAGTTTTGGATATAGAAGATACAAGGAAGAAGGGTTGAGAAAGATTTTTCTTACTTGTCCTAGAGACAATGTTTTACCAGAAAGGAGCAACAAAGACAGAGAAAAACATTTTTTTCAGTTGTTGGCAGATCCTTTCTTCCTTGGTTTCGTTCGAGTAATCATTGCCTTGCAGGTCCCCTTCCACATTGTATCCTCCTGTATTTTATTTCATGCTTTCTCAGCCTCTCGTCCATTTTTCAGTAGCTTTTTTTGTCACATAATTTGTTGTCTATTTCACATTGTAGCTTGCTTCCTTCTCCCACGCCACATCTTTCTCAAGATTGTTACCCTGTTTTTCTCATTCTGCAGCCTGGCTTCTCCCTATCTCTATTTTCATTGCCGCCTTCATGTCTCATTCTTTCTGTTTGTCTGAAAAGAGACATTTTCTCATTCAAGATTAAGAAATAACTGTGCGAGAAGTTCCCTGCAAGGTTCCAAGCCTGCAGCATTTCTAATATCACAGAATTTGGATTAGATTTAATATGTACAATCACGTACACAAAAGATATTTCTTTTACTACTTAAGGAATAATCTTGAAAGAGCAACAAATGCTTTTGCATCCCAAACCTCCAATCTCTCTAACTCAGGCTTGCAAAGAGCTCAGAAAAAATAAGATCCTTCGAAGCAATGAACAGTTTCTGTTACTAAAAGTATTTTTGTCAGCAGTAAGCTAGGAGCAAAACTGATGCTAATAATAATAATAATAATGCAAGTGCAGATAACACCTAACTGCTTTGCCAGTACACTGACCTGCAAGACAGGGCAACGTAATTTGTACTACCACCCTGCAGAGGGAAGGTGAAGGAGCATGCAACTCTGTAGACTACAATTATAATATTATTATGGCGCTTACGACTAAACCGCAAACACAATTTAAAGACACAGCTATAAGGCTGTGTGTAAGGCTGTAAAAGCAAGCATATCATTCTCTATATTTCCTATAGAAAATGACTGAGGAATAATAAAATACCCTAGATGATTATATAGATGATTTGAGCTTTGTGACATGATGCGTTATCAGGCTGAAAGCCTATTGTGGTATTTAAACATTGCTCCAAATACGGTCCAATATGTTCGAAAAAATATCCCTCACACCACCACCCGCCTAAAATAGCTGATGCAAGGCAGGATGAATCCATAGTGTTTGTAAATGGTGATGTTTTAATGAAACCATCTGATTGTTGCAGCAGAAATTGAGACTCATTAGGTCAGGCAACATTTTTCCTATAGAAGTTTGGTTAGACCATAATTGTAGTCTCTGGCACCTAGCTGACCAGAGTGGTACCCAGTCCCCTGCTGTTGTGGCCTTTCTGCTTCCAGGTTTAATATGTTGTGTATTCCGAGATGGTCTCCTGCACACCTTTGTTGTAACCAGTAATTTGGTGTTACTGTTGCCTTCCTAAAAACTTTAACTATTCTGTGGCTATTCTACAATGGCATTAAAAAGGAATTTTTGCCTAGGGTATTGCAACTTACTGGATATTTACACTTTAAGGCTTAGTCTACACGGACGCTTTCCCCAGCGTTTAACTAGAGGCTTTAAAAGCCCGTGTTTGAAATTCCCATGCATTCCAATGGGCTAATCTACACCAAGATGTTTTCTTAAAGGCATGTTTTTGAGTGTTATCTATAATGCTCCTTGCAACGTTTAAAATTCAAAACACAAGGTTAACACGGGAAAATGCGTCAATTGATTTAAATGGGAGTGTTTTCCCGCATTTATAAGTGATTGAAATGGACACGCTATTTGGGTGCAGAAATTACCATCAAACTATTGTTACAGGCTGTGCTCTACAAGCAGTATGCTCTGTAGTGGCTTTTCAAGGATTTTGCTGTCTAACCTTGGGCCACACCACACTTTGAGTAAGCATGTTCCTTTATTAAATTAGAAGTACAATAATGACTCTGTACAATAATAACTGCTGTTAAAGGTTAACAGAATCAACAGTATCAGTTGATCAGAGTTGCCTGAGTGTCACTGAAACTGCCAACAAAGGCTCACTAATTTGTATTATATCCTAAATGAGTTGCAAAATATTACATTTTTAAACAAAAACACTACAGCAAATATCTAAAATCATTATTAGTCTGTTGACTATTTGTTAGGCATGGAACAAATTTCAATGCACATGTAAATTAGTATAAAACTGTTGGTTAACATATCCTAGTTAACACCCAATTTTACAAATGACAGCTTTAGCTGGATCTCAGCTGATTTCCTAAAAGAAAGAAAGCCAAAGCTAAATTCTTTTTTGACCGTACTGTGTCCTAATAAATGTCATCATTATGTGCACAAAGATTGTAAAACTCCTCCCCCGGATGCTATGAACCTGTGTTCAAGTAAGTACACACCAAACACAAATGTTGGGGGGGTTGTTACTAATTTGGGGGGTTAGGATTACAGACTGCAACCAACCACCAATGTTGGAGGGGAGTTTATATTTGAAGCCTGCTGCTTAACCACCACTGCTGGGGGAAGAGTGAGTTTTACAGCCTGGTATTGACCACAAGTGCTAGGGGGTTTACAACCTCCTATTGACACCAACAAGAGGGTAGGGTTATGTTAACAGCCCACTACTGACCACCAGTGCTGGAGGTAATAATGCTTACATTCTGGTAAGAGAAATAGACTGCAAAGATGGTGACATTATCCTGCTCTTGTACAAAACATTGGTCAGATCACATCTGGAATATGCAGTCCAGTTTTGGGCACCAATTCACAAGAAGGACATTGTGGAATTGGAGAGAGTGCAGAGATGGGCAACTAAACTAATAAAAGGAATGGAGGAGCTCAGCTAGGAGGAAAGATTAGCTGAACTGAATCTATTCTACCTTGAGAAGAGACGTATAAGGGGGGATATGATCACCCTGTATGAATATATAAACAGTCCATACAGAGAACTATCTTCCCAAATATTCACTTAGAGATCATTACAAAGAACAAGAGGGCACTCTTTATGTCTGGAGGAAAAGACATTTAAGCTCTGGATAAGGAAGGAAATCTTTACTGTAAGGTCTGTGAAAATGTGGAATCGGCTCCCCCAGGAAGTAGTTTGAGCAACTACTTTAGATTGCTTTAAGAAAAAGTTGGATGCTTTTCTGGAAGCACAGAATATAACTGGGTATTAAGGATTTATAGTAAAGATAACACACACTTCATCTGATCTAGGTAACATCCGATTGCCTCAGGGAATCAGGAAGGAATTTTTTTCCCATTGGAACAAATTGTACCAGGGGTTTATTGCCTTCCTATGTCAATAGGGTTTATTATCTAGGATATGTTTATTTCCCTAATTTTGTAAGTATGCTACTAGGCACCAATACTGGGGGGGGGGGGGGTCAGTTATGTTTACAACTTGCTACTGACTAAGTTTTCCCTCCTACTAATCCCCAGTGCTAGAGGAGGGGGTTATGCTTACAACCTGTTATCTCCAGTGCTTGGGGGTTCATGTTTACAGCCTGCTACTGCGCACCACTGCTGGGAGTATGTGCTTTTACACACTGCTATCACACATTTCAGCCTTAATTATCAATTAAAGAATTTATTATCTGGACTGCTCTTTACACTGCTTTATTTCAAGTTTCCTAACACAGAAAACCAGACAATCATTGCTATTGGCTTATTCAGTGAAGCAGGGCAAAGTGCAATGATAATGGACAAAGTGTAATAGACCACAACAAATCAATCTAATTTAATTTTACTCCAAACAAAACAGTTAAAGATCATTTCCTATTGATTACTATGAGCCAATACAACCACATTTGGTCAGATTCCAAACTGAATCTAATCAATTTTGAGGAATGGAAAAACACCACCAGCAAGACAAACTACACCAAGAACATATCAGGACATGTTTTTAATGAGGTATATTTCCTAACTACATGAATGTTTGAATGCGCTTACCATGCTGTCTATAGTAAATTAGGTTCAATAATGAACTAAATGCACTCAGTCTTCATAATTAACCATACTGTGCACTTCTGTAGAAAATCAAATTGAGTCTCTTGAGTTGCTACATCTTCCTGATCTATTGTGTACCACAGCTCTCTAACCAACACTGCTCTCTTATCTTTGATATTACAGGGTACCATGACAAGTCCCCACCAACACTCCCACCTTGGATTTGCACAAATAACAGAAAACAATTAGCCACACCACTCAGAGGTTATATATACAAAATGTGCCAAAAACAAAAAGTATTGTTACTCTTGGCAATCAATTTGCCTATGGTGGTTATTTCTGCAATTAATAGTTAGAAAATAAAAAAAACAAAACATTGAATGTTTTCCTGGATCAACAAAATGTTTTCTTGTCGGAACACTTTCCCTACGTGGCGGCTAGTGCATGTCGCCTCAAAGTGATATCTTCTACTGAATACTTGTTCAGTGTTACTACCATGACAAGTAAACATGTTATTTTCATAGGCACTTTACCTTTCTTGAAAATCGGGTATAAAAATACCATCCACATTTATTTTGCCAAACCAACAGTATTAGTAAAGTCATAAAATATAATGCTGTAAGTGAACTAGAATTCTAAGAAATTTGAATCAGGGTCAATAAAAATGACATTTGATATAGGCAGCAATAAAATATAGATTTGGTACACTAAGGTCAATAAAACATTCTGTTTACAGTCTTAGGGTTCTGATTCACAAACAGGCTGTATTCACAATGTTTCAGTCAATAGATATGTCACAAATAGGCAGGAGTTACACAAATTTTCTCTGGCAGCTAAAAAAGTCAGCGCCTTTACAGGCTCTCCCAGAGGACAGATACTTAAATCTTGTTCTGCTGACTCAAATCAGGCACAGTCCTGGGATCAAACATCATTTTTGTAACATTTTCATCAAGCACAATTCGGGGCTATCTCCTAGAAGGTTGCCTTTTAACTGGGGGCTTACAATGTCCATTTTGTTTATATACTAAACCATGCATTATTAAAAGTAGCCTAGGAAAACAATAGCAAATATAAAAATTAAAAGAGAAATCTTGCTAAAAAAGAATGCACAAGTTAAGCCAGACAGGAAAAAAAATGTATCATTCAGCTTTTAGTCAGTGCTATTGTACAAAATTGTTGGGAGGAGAGAAGTTGGATACAGAGAAATTTATGAGAGAGCAAAAGAGACAAGTGAAGAAATATGTTAAAGAGAGATTAGCAGTGAATAAAACAAAACTATAGCTAAATATATTTTAAATACTTATTTGTGAACTGTCTTATTTGTCAAAGGATTTATAATCCTTTCCATATACCTTCACCATAAAGGACAGCCAGGATGGTAACACAAGCTTTCTTAGTGAAGAAAAACCTCAATCACCTTTACCTCCATAGATCCTTGATCCCTCCCGAGGTTTCCTGGATCGGGTCCAGCTAAATTCTTGTATCCTCATAAGCCCAGGCGATGAAGAGAAAAGTCTTCTCTAACATTTTATGTAAGGGATAACATTTAGTTTAGGTCTGCTTTAAGGGGCAGCAACCCACTGATAAACCACCAGCTTTGCTCATTCTGCCCTCTCCTCTTGTTATCATGTGTGTTTTCAATTCATAAAGCATAGCTTATTAGCCCCTTATATTCGACCAGGGTCACATCTCTTTGTTAACTCTTGGCAAACCAGAAACTTGCTTCATACCTTCTCCCCTAAATGTTAGCCCTCTTCCAATAATCTTTATCAATTGTCTCTAGTTGTGGAACCTCTAATATGGACATATTTTAAGATGCTTAAAATTCAACAATGCCAAAGTGTCTAAATGCTTCATTTTGATTTGTCTCCTCTACCACTGCTAACAGCATAAGTCACAAATCTTAGTTTAGCTTATTTTGTAATGTGATCATTCAATTACAGCCCTATAACTAAATTAAAGCCCTATAAGATTTAGTGAACTGCTCTGTGCAAATCAAGAATACATCACCAGCCTATTCTACTCATCAGCAGTACATTTATTTACCCTCCCATAAAAATTAAGGCATGGGACCAATCAGGATAACTTACTTTTCTGTATGTTGGTTATGGTGACTTCATACACACCATGGTATGATTTTTACTTAGCATTGTGGAGCTGTGTTTACTTGCATCACTCGATTCATTGTCAAGCAATTTAAAAAAAAAACACGTGGCACATGTCTGAATAAATTAGGTAAATACCACTTCTTTTCATTTCAGTTATATGAAAATGTACTGCTTTATTGCATCAACCCCAATAAATCTTTATTTTAGCATTGTTCTACCAAGTGCAAGGCTTTATGAAAAATACACCAACTTGCACAGACAGTAATATGAGTCCCTCCTTTATTTTAATGAATCACTGTTTTTAATTGCATGCATAGTATGACACTTTCCAAAGGAGAATGACATATGGATGCCATAATAGTGCAGTAATTTTTTTTACAATGAATTTTTTTTTTTTTTGAGCCATGAATTTTGCAAAATCTGCAATACATATAAAGATTAGTATAAACAACTAAAATGGACAGACATACCATTGTTAAATACATATATTATGATGTTAGGGTTAACTGTTAATGTTCATTAGGAACACAGCTTATGTGCTGTTTATTATAATATGTTCAATAAAAATAGAACTAGAATGATGAATCATAAAAAGTGATCTAAAGCTGCGTACACACTTGCAATTTTTGTCGTTGGAAAGGATCTTTCACAATCTTTTCCCTTTCATTAGGATCGGTCGTCGTTCATCGTCCGTGGATCCGGCAGGTCGGTCGTTCGGACGATGGACGACACTGACTGTGCACACGGCAGATTTTCACCCGATATTTGGCCAATGCCGATTATCGGGCGATAAAAATCTGCCGTGTGTACGTAGCTTAAGATGTCAGAAGAGCAGGAATGTCCATTATGTAGAGCTTAGTATACAGTTCACATTAATAAGGGCACTAATGGATTTAATCTTTGTAAATCTTACAAATGGAGGAGAGATTTCCAGGGAAAGATTGTGCTGTAGTTAACTACAAGAGTAATCTGCACACTTTATCTGAATGATGATGTTGTCTGTCATTTCCACAAATGTTTTTACCTGAAATGGTGGGATTCATTTTCAATCAAGGTACAGAAAGTACAAGAAACATGAAATATGTGTACTTTTTATGACTTTATGCCAGTTTTACAAGCACATTAAATTTGTTTTTAGAGGGGAGGAATGGACAGTTAGAAGTCACTTCCTATAATTTACAATAACCCTGAAGGTTTAGTATACCCTGAAGGTTTATAAATCTTTCATGCAAATCCAAAGAAAAACCAACTCTTCAAGAAGTGCTGATCACCTGAATTCCCTGTAGCGCTCACTTGTTCTGTGGAGGTCAGCAGGCAACCAGTAAAAGCTGGGGGAAGAATTTGCAGATTTCCCAGGATTACAGTAGTTTTTGAAAACACAGGCATGGCTTGCATTTAAATGTATACCCTGTATACATGTAAACCCCGTAAACATTGTTTTAATTATTGCAAGGTTTGTTTTGCTGAAATGGAATCAAGGTTTTGTCATAAAATGTTTTAGAAAAATGTTTGGTGGAGTTCCTCCTAAAAGACCGATTGTATGGCATACATGTGAAATATAGTTGAATATGATTCAGTATATTGCTAAATCATTAAACAAAAAATCAATAGCTAAAAAAATTGTTAGCTGTAACATTTGTCAGTAGAATTATTTCTATTCATTATCATTTTGTCTGAAAAATAAACAAATGTGAATAAAATAACTGGATGAAACTGTACTTCCTCATTCCACCTCTGCCAAACCAATACTAACCTAACTCCTGGAAATCAATAAGCAGAACGAGGAACTGGTTGGTATAAATAATAACATTTTTAACATTAGATTGGAAAAAAAATATCCAGTATCAAAAAAGTTAAAATATGAAATGATAGCCTTTAGGGAGCTACTTAAAAATATGAACTATTGTTGAGTCAAAATGAAAGTCTAGCAAGGAGACAATAATAACTTTAATGTTAACATTTAATGCTAAATGATATACTTTGTTCAGTTTTATGAAATGGCATCTTATTTCCATTTCAGGAAAGATATAACTATGCTGAGATGTAAAAACACTATCAACTCAGAATTCAGAAGAGGCTTAAAGACTTATTTCTCCATTCCTTCAATCTTAATCCCTTTTCATGTAAAAGAAATGCAACAGTTTTGCAGATGATCGGGTTAGTTGGTAAAATATTGTATGCATGTCAGAAATTAGACTCTTGTTTTATATTTTTTTTGCATTTCTGGAATCATCTAACTGAAACTGTGATAAAAGTTTATGATAGTATCTGCACTTGACAGTAAATTGTTAAAATAAAGCTCTGCCAAAAATAGACTAGTGACCAGTATGATTTTTGCTCTCCCTGGTGCTGATCTTTCGCCATTTCTAATTACCATGCCATATTGGTAGAGACCGGGTTTTCTTTTCAGAACCTTCAGCATGGAAAACATTACACAACAGTAACATCATCAAATCCAAATCCTCCAATTCTCCAAACAGAAACATTCCTAGGAAATTATGTCTCAGATATCACACATGAGGTTATAGGCACAGAAGTTCCCATCATTCACATACTAGGAAGAGTACTGCTAACAATCAGAACTAACAGACAAAAGGTAATTTTCTGGGTGTTGCCTAATGACAATAAATATATTTCCAAATGCCTATATGGTATACCATAGCAAATCTTACCTTTTGCAGTTCATGTCCACTTTAAATCTAGACAACATATAGTGTACAAGAACAGGAATGAGCACGCTTAGAAAGAGTCTCTTCAGAATCAACTGGTGTGTATTGCAATCATTAAACAGATATGCAAACTGCCTTTAATGGTTTGATTAACAGGATAGCAGGTACAAGAAATTGTTAGGATGTGCATACATTTGAAGTCAATTATGTCACACTGGATCACCACTGCACATATTGGGAATCAAGTTATCTACATTATTCCTTTAAAACAAAATATTAATTAAAATTCTTATTTTAATTCTACTCACAGTTGGCAGTAAGTTCACTTTAAAAATGCAGGTATGTTTCTAATTGGAAGACAATATTCTACAGTATAAAATATAGTATCTTTCCTATTGTTCTTATGTTCATATGTCTGATGTGTTGTGCCTGTGACTGTAGTGGCAAAGGGTAGGTTGTGTGCCCATTACATTTTGGTGGCCTATGCGGCTTAGTGACAATAAGGCAAAACTCACTAACAGTGACATTGCAGTGCGTTTACCACCTTCTCATACTGCTTAACGGGAGATGCTAAATGTATTGATTCCTTGTGGAAGCCTCATAGCGAATGAATAGGGGTAAATGAATAGGTATCATTAAGGTGCTGGGAAGATGCCAGCCATGGGGAGCTTGCGTGGAATTGCACAATTTAGAGCCACGTGTCAACCTGCCCTAAGTGTTTCTGCTAGACAGGACCTCCAGTAACGTTTTCCACAGCTGTATAGGTAATTTAGAGTCGCTGACAGTGTGTCATTTACATGATCACAAGGGAGCTCATAACTGCAAGTCAAATAAGCTAAAAAGTTTATTTCATCTATGCTCTATAGAGTTTTGCTGTAGCAGTTGAACAGCTGAGGAACCTGCGCACTTACTAATGTTCTCAATGACTCCTCATTGTATATGCCCCTAAGCAAAATTCAGAAATTACTTGGTGTTATTTTGTAGCCAAAAGAAAATAATTTGGAAAAAAACTCTGAAAACAGCATACCTTTTCAGTTTAGAAGAAAAACACATAAAGAATATCTGCAGTGGTAAACAGGTGGAAATAGGGATTTTTTTTTTTACATTATTAGTTTTACAGAAGGATGATTATGAATTTATCCCACCAAACACTGCCACAACCTATGCTTGTGCTGCCATGGTAACAGTCAAACAGTACAGAGCAACAAAAGTCTATTATAGACAGACATAATTTTCAAAAAACCTTTATAAATGGAATAACCTTATAAAGTCTGCTTTCTCTAGTCCAACCCTTTCAAACATTTGTGTACATCTTAAAGCTAACCCAAGAAAACCTTAAATGTGTCTACAGTAACTATGGTGCTACAATGCAGATCTGTACTTTGTATTGCCTAAAAACATATTTGTTAGTACTTGAAGCTGAACTATTGTTCTGCATTCCAAGATTTTTGGCTAGGTTAGTGACTGAGGATGAAACCTGGCTCCACATCTATGATCGTAAAACCAAGCAGCAGTCAAAGGAATGGCGCCACAGCGGGTCCTCACAGCCGAAAAAGTTCTGAACCCAGAAATCGGCCAAAAGAGTCATGGTGTCCGTTTTCTGGGACAAAGACGGTATTCTGTTGGTGGACTACCTACCTCAGGGCTCTAGTATCACCGGACAGTATTATGCTAACCTCCTGGACCAGCTGAAGGATGTGGCTGCCAAATTGAACACCCTGGGTTTCCAATTGGTCCACCATCGCCCCTACTCACCTGACCTGGCCCTTTCGGACTATTATCTGTTACCGAACTTGAAGAAACACCTGAAGGGGCAACGTTTTGAGAACATTTCTGATGTCAAAGATTCTGCTGAGAGCTGGTTTGCGGCCCAATCAAAGGACTTTTATTTGAACGGTCTAGAAAAGCTGCAACTATGCTGTACCAAGTGCATCAGTCTCAGGGGGGAATATGTTGAATAAATGTGTTATTACATAACTCTGGCTTCCTTCTTTCTGGGCAAAGCCAGGAACTTCTCAGCACCCTCATAGAGGACACAGAGGTCACCGTAAAATCTAACAGGTTCTCATTGGCCCCCCAAAAAGTCTGTTCCTAAGTACATCTGATATCAAAATTGTATTTTAAAACCAACTATGAAGGCTAAATAAATATTTAAACTACAACAGCACTTGGAGGCTGCCACTTCTGAGCTCTATATGAATGGAGAAATTTTCAATGCTTTCTCTTTTCATGATAGGGGTAATCACCCCTCTGTATGTGTCCTGATGGCCAATTTTAGAATTCTGCCATTCCAGTGCCACCCCTGTCAATGAGCTCTATTGTAATGTTTCATGCTAATAAGAAATTAAATCAATATAATGCAATTACTGGAAAGTAGTTTACATACACAAATAGTTTTATGCCTCTTCAAATTCATCCCAGAACCCAAACAGCTTATACCAAAGGAAGTATATGGGAATGGAATGAGCAGTTAGGATGTTAAAATAGACTGGTGGGAGTAAGCAACCTTTTTTTTTAAATTATACTTTATGTTTTACCTATAAAGTTTTTTGGTACCTGTGTATACCACAAATCCTCTTTACTACATTCATCTTCATGTAGTATCTTCGGAACCAGACCTTAGAAACAATGGGCTGCTGCATGCACAGACACATGAATGGAAATGGATGTCAACTAAAGAAAGAAAAGCCCCCTTGTCACTTTAAAGGTAACATATGTGGGGTGTGGGCTATCATAGAAGCTGAGGGTCCCCTGTCCCTTCTGGCCTTGGCCCAACCACCCTTGTTTCTACAACTTACCGTATATTGTTTTGTTTTCTCTCAGTGTATTATATGCTGATAAAATCTTTACAGTCTTGGAAGCTTTCCAAAACCATTAAAGGATCCTATCCAGTGCTGAAGAATTCAAATGCCCAATTAGCTAAAGTGATGCTAATTCCATGTATTCATTTCCAGTAATTCTCATTGAGTCTTTCATGAAAGTTTTTTGGGGTGGATAGGTCAACTTCTCTTTAAGGCTTAGTATACAGACTTCAGGTAGCAAAGCAACAGAATTGCAGCATGCGCTGGAATGCATTGGTAACACAATGTGCTTTATGCTTTCTCTATGGACACATCAGAATGCTTTGCTTTTTTCCAACACCACATGCTTTGCTTTAATTACAACATGACATGCTGTGTTGAGTTGAAACAAAGCATTGCTGAAGCATCCAAAGTCTGCTCACTTGCTTTTCATGGAAAGTTTTAACATTACATTTCACAGCACCTCAAAAAGTGGAGATCAACACAGATAAAAATAAATTGTTTTTAATGACTTTTAGAGCTAAAAGTTGTCTTTACTATGTAATACACTGCTCAAAAAGTTAAGGGAACACACTGTGACACCAAGTCAATTAAACGTCTGGGAAATCAAACTGTCCAGTTGGGAAGCATATGTGATTGTGAACAAAAAAACAAACTTTATCTGCTTTGTGCAAATGAAAGCAACAACAGGTGGACAAGAGGGGCAACATCAAGCCAACCCCCAAAAATGGAATGATTTTACCACACACCATTTCTCTCTTCCTATTTGTCCTATATGATTTTTTATCAGTCTTGCATTTTGTATTTCTGTAGTACTTTCTGCAGTAGTTTAACTGTTGGTGGGGAGTGGGAAGAATGGGATGTCTGCACCCAGCCACTAAACTACTTTAGACAGAATAAGGAAGAGTTAAATAATTTGTCAGGCTTTATTGCTGTATTATTATTATTACCTAGTTTTCATATAGAACTGACATATTATTTAGAGCTTCACAAAGTATATAGTTTTGTCACTAGCTGTCCCACAAAGGGGCTTACAAGCTAATAGGTGCTTCATTGAATTTACCAGTGTTACCAGACAGAAAATGTCTCACTGTATCCAACACCCACACAAAAAAAGTTCTTAGGAGTTTCACCATTAATAATATCCTAATTTTTAATATATTATACAATATAATAATGCATCATGCATAAATTGATCCAAAATTTCCAACCCAGAAAATGCCAAAATACTAAAACCAATATGACAACATTTTGGTTTGCAGATATCCACTTTTCTTGGATTCACTTTACCAGTAAATCTAATGGTTTGGTATCATCTGCTGAAACAAACTGTACAATATAAAATCCTCATATCCCCCTGGTGATGACACCTTGTGTAATTTAAGCATAACCTTCACCCTGACACCTTGACATATAATTATAAATTGAGTAAATAGCTATCTCTGCAAAGACTAAAACACTAAATAATGCTATGCATTCTCCTGGGGATTACCTGTAATGTAAATGAAAATGTTGTGTTCAACACCTGTGGATGACTGTTTGCTTGATGTCAATCGATTTGCTTTTTTGAAAATTATACTGCAATCCTGCTATAGAATAAGTAATGTAAGATTACAAAGTGCTGGCAACAACAAGGAAAGCTTAAAGATGAAAAGGGGCCTTTTGCTGCTAAGCAGACTAAACATATTTGTACCAGCGATTTTGTATTTGCTGTAACCTGCTCTAGGATCTTCTGCAAATGAGTTGTAATGTGACAGCTAATTAAATAGAATAGTGAAACAGACATATTTTGGCTCAGAATCATTGCTACATTCATACAGGTAATGGAATATATATTAATGTACTGTACATTGCACATGGGATAGTTCAGCCATTAAAAAAGCTATTCAGACACAAATGTCAGGATAGTGCTATGTAGTATGTATACACAGTTTCCACACTATCCTGTAATCCTCCAAACTGCTAAAAGGTGTTTGCTGAAATTAAGCAGTGCTCCTTATCTATCATTCACAGTGAATAAGTACAAAAACTTAATAACTTATAAAAGTGATATATTAAGTAGTCCATGTCATATCTTCAACATAACAAATCAGTGAAATCCACAGGAAACTTCAGTGATCCTCCAATTGAGACATCTGATCTCTACTCTATCTCATAAAGGACTGATTGCTTGGGCACTACAGATCAGTGTATTTTTCCACCTGAAGAGAACATCTGATGAGTCCACAATATGAAGCCATCTCATCTATGGAGTATAAAGCTGCAATACATATTAATTTAAGGGTTTAGATAAAATGCAAATGAATCCTGGTTGTACCCGAAGGCTGCCTTACAAACCCTATGGTGAAATTTAAATCACCTTTTTTTGGTGTCCAGGGTCACAAAAGTCATTGGTGTCCGTGGTTCTTCACCTAACCACTTTTTCAATGCTCCTGACTTTTATCAGTGACATCCAACCCAGCACTAAATTATGTATTCACCATCAACAGATGTGTATTGGTTTTTAGTTTTAATATACAGGTTGACAATCCAAAATCCGGCCATTGATAATCCGGTCCCTTCAGTTTTCTGGCATGAATTTCGGATTGCATTTTCAATACAGTGACTGCAGTACACTGTTTGGCCACTAATGTTTTCATGGTGCTGTTCTGCAGAAACAGCTGTTAGGTCGTCCCTGCTAAGACGTCCCTGCTGCCTGCTCCCTGGAACTGTGCCAGATGTCCACGGGTGCTGCGAGAGTGTGTGGAGGCGAGTATAAAAAAAATCTGGAGTTTTCGAAAATCCGGCGCACCTCAGGTCCAGAGGTTGCTGGATTATTGATTGTCAACCTGTACTAACAGACACTGGACAATAATATTACACACTATTTATATAGTGCCAACATATTATGGAGTGCTTACGTTATGACTTTGACATGCACCCCAGTTGGATGACATATAGTGCAAGAGGTTTTAGACTTAGTGTTTTATGGTGGAATCAATGCCCATGCTAATGCTGACTGCATAGTCCCAAAGCCAACATGGACGTCACTGGAAAAGACATCAAAAACTTTGACAAAAATTATCATGCTGCATACTGATGCTGTTTTTTCTGGGTTTTTTAAATAAAAAAGGAAAAGAAACGATGCCTATTGTAGAAATAGCAAACACAATTGATAGGAAAGACACATGTTCCTTTGTAACCTATTTAAAACTGGTTGTGTCCTGACAATTATAGTAAAAAAAAAAAAAGAAAAAAAAAGTACTACTCAGCCTTGCTGTGCTTTTTAAAGTGCAGCAGGAACAATTTTTAATGTGGGGTGCGGCATTGAGTTTCTTAGTTATATGAATGCTATCCCCTGGGATACCTGGGGTCCAGAATCCAGAATGAATGTGTACCAGCTCAGGAGAGCACTCTTTGGAGATTTCCAGTGCTCTTAGGTAAGCATTGAAACACCTAAAATTTCTGCTCTGCACTAGCACAGAAAGAGATCAAAAAATCTCAGCAGGGGTGAGCATAGTTTGTTCTGCTATTGTCAGATCTATTGCCAACAGAATGTTATGGTAATAATATTTATCAGTGTTTTATTTTATACAAAAATAATGTTTTTGTGATACTGGCATATGATACTCCACTATCTTAGAAAGTTTCTGCTCCTGGGATTCCAATTTAGATTACTACACACCATTAATTTGCTATGTTTTATCTCCAAATGCATTCTGAATAGAATGGATGTTGCTATTTTATCTAACACTTCTAGGCTAATCTTTAAGACGTCTAGTGTCGACATCATTAATGAGATTGATTGTGGTATGAGCTAATGGAGACACCAGGGGATGTAGACTTCCATTAAACAGATCTGACATAAGTGAAAGCCTAGTCTTTTGATAACGAAGAGCTGTATGGTTCACACTGATTTCAGTAGGGGATTCACAACATTTTATCCCAAAGCTTCTTTCCGGTCAAGTTTTCATGTTCATTCCTGTATCTCTTTATATTTCACTTAGCAGTACACTATTATGGTAAACTTTCCACTGTTTTTAGCAGTGCAGCTATTGAACAATGGAAATTTATGATGTTTTCTACAAGTGTCATTATATCCTGAAATAGCATCATTTTCTTTCCTTTAACTCTTTATAAACAAGAAGGGTTCACTTACATGTAGACTTTAGGGAACTCTGCTAATAGAAAGAAAAAGAATCAATCTAAAAAGTGGTTACATACCATTAAAATAATGTATTGTTAAAGGATGTTCCCCAGAATGTGATCTAATTAGTTCAGTTGTATTTCACAAAATCAAAAATTACCCAAAAGACATAGGGCCTGAGTATTTATTAAGCACTTGTGATATGTGCAAACAATAGGTGGGCTTTGCTATGTAGTGTACACACCACAGTTTAAACATACTGTAGAACCAGCAAATGATGGAATGGCTAATATTTAAATGTGATTTGGAGATTTGATATGTACATTATGCACTGATATAATTTAAAATGACTGCAGACACACAAAAAAACAAAACAGCAGTGTAAAAGCCATACTGAATGCGGTGTTGGGGGTATCACAGTGCTCATACCCAGTTGTGAATGCTTGACTGCAGCAGGTACATGTACGTGATTGTATTTGCTCATGTGCTGTTTGGAAATAGGATTTCGGTAATAAATATCTGTATACCTGTTCTGCATGGTTTATGCTCATTTCATTTCACTAAACATTTAATTGCATAGCATGCTCATAAAAGGGGAGGGAGTGGTATTGTTTTTTTAATTTTAGAAAATTTTGACATACGCATTCCCTATATGTACTTTATCAGGACAAAAGACACAAAACCAGTATTATTTGAATGCACAACATTCAAATTAGGGCTGCATACTAGACAACTGTGTACAGTTTGCTAGATAGATTCAGGGATACGCTTCCCCATATGTGCATATTGTACATTCACATGCTCATTAAAGTCCACAGTGCAAGCATAACAAAATCAATTTTTGTTATTTTTTTTAAATATACCTTCAGTAATCGTCATTCAGTCTGGATTACCCCCTTTTAACAAATTGCTTTTTAAAGATCTGCAAAATGAACGTGCACTCCTTGTACTTATGGAAAGCAGTATAAAAAAAAGCAAGGAACCTTTTATATAAGCTTTATCTTGAATGATAAAACTGTACTATATTGGCAATAAAATCCCAACAAACCAATCATAGGAATATTGCCACCCATACATATAATCTCTGAAGCCAGCTGAAAACATCCAGCTTGACCAATGATCATCATAAAGTTCTACTAGAATTAGATAGGTAATTTAGTTGCAATCTTTGTGTGAAGGGAATAAAATGGGATGCTGGAACAATCCCATACAAGTCCCAGAGTATCAGTTAGTAAATACCTGAAAATTCGGGTTGCCAACCCTTTTTTCTCATTTAATTTACTAGAGAGTCAAACCAATTTCTTTGGCATCTTTGACTACGTTTTTTTGGAACTAGATCTTTTTTTATTTAACCCAACTAGCTAACAGTCTATACAATAATTAAAACTATTTAGTGTAAAAAAAAAGATGCTGTGATGTTACTTACCTCATCCCTTGCTCTCCCAACAGTTTGAACTCTCCTCTTCCCACTGCAGCTCAGGGTTTTATGTTTGCCCCCAGCATCCACTGGACTGCTGGTTCTGTATTGTATGTCATGATATCAAAGTGAATGCGATCAAAAAGAAGGCTTTGGAAGGCAGAGGAGAGACAAAGAGGAGAAAGCTTGCAGTAGAGACATATGAGGTAAATAAATGTGCTTTTACTGGTACCTTGGACAAAAATGAGTATTTAGTCCTTGCAATTCCTGCTGCAAAGGTAAATTTAAAATTTTCTCTGAATTCAGGTTTAAAGTGTATCTTAAGCAACAATGAAAACTTTCTTTCGGAAAGGATAGCAACCTTGTTGCCTTTTTTGCTGTCTGAGGTTTAACCTTTCTATTTGACCTACTGACTATTCTAACTGGAACTAAAATTGCCATTAGAAGAGAAATACAAAAAGAAACATTTCAATAAGGACACATTCTCTAGTATAGCAATCCAAGAAAGAATGTTCCTTTTTCATAGATGACAGGAGGTAAAGAAGAATATACCAGTAAGAAAGAAATACGTTTTGGTTTAATAACTATTTGTTATTGGTTATTAAATGTAACTAATTGTGCATACCTGTGAGTGAACAACCCTTAAATAAGTGGTCCTCCTTTATATATGACTAATATTTGATCATTCTTTTAACAGGTATTGTGTTCAGTTTTGTTTTTTTACCTATTGGGGTACATGTTCTACTGGTTGATTTTTTTATACTGGTATTGTACTTTTTGTTTTACCAGACAGATTTACCCTCTGGGGTACATTTATGTGTAAAAATCAGCATTGGATTCAGCATTCATGAACTTGAGCTGACTTAACAATGTACTAGTCTCCATTTTTGGGGAACTCCAGATGCTGAATCCCTCTACTGATAACTTTGACCTATCACATTAACTATTACATAAATCAGGCTCTCACATTTTCAGCATTAAGATAAATTATACCAATTTAGCAAGGAGAGCTCGTTGTAGGTAAGCAATTCTAAAACTTTTCCTCACTAAAAACTTTTAGTGATAAAATATAGATAATTCAGTCTATTAGTTTCAACTATAGAAATGTCTCTACTGGGTTGGCCAATAAGTGACACATTGAAAAAGTAACCCTCACAATGGAAGACTGATCCAATTTAATGCACTGCTTAAAGTATAGGTACTATCCTAAAAAAAATTCAGGGCTATAAGTCACCATTTCATATTGTCATATAAGGACAATACATTGTTCCTAGGAAAAAAAAACACTAAACTACAAAATAGTTCTCAAATTTTCATTGATAGTAGAAGTCAGAATTGTATAGTTTATTGGAAGAGAATGAAATATCAAAATCATATACTTGGAAGTTCAATAAATATCTAGGGGGGCTAAAAATACATTGTATAGGTAAAGGAGCATAATTGGATTTTCTCACAAACCTTTTGGTGCAAATAAGACCTTTCCAGCCCCTCATCTTCTCCTTCAGCACCAGATCAGAGTTTAGAATCCTGAAATCGTTTCTACAGTTCATCTGAAAATTTGTCTTAGGTGTCATCTATATATAACTGGGGGCTGGTTTTCAAAAAAAGGTGGAGCACAAAAATTCAGATGACCCTCTTCTCTGCAAAGTGTTGACATTGAAATCAAGAACTAAACTGTAACATACAATATGGGAATATATGTTTATCCAACTTTGTATATAATGCATAACTAATAGATATGCTAGAATATATTTATATGCTAATTAAGTGATCTCTTGTTTATCTACAACCACTATGACCTAAAAAATTCTCTAAAAGAAAAATGTCTTGCTTGTTTGTTAGGAGCTTACTACATTTCCTAGAAAATTACAACACTAAGAGGGCTTCATGTCTGATAATGCAGGCCCTCAGTTTTAGAACCTAATTTGAGAAAGGACCCAGCAAAAGAAACACAGATTTCTCTAGAACAGGGAAACAGAAATAACATTTACTACAATCCTTATGTATAGAATAGATTTCAATGTTTGTTTGCATCCCCAAGTTACTGGTTCTATTAATACACAAATCCAAAGTTAGGCCTAACTTTAATGAAAAGTATATTGTATTTAAGAGTTGTCCTGTAAGTACACAAATGTAAATGCCTAGCTTTTAAAATATTAGTACAAAACGATGCTGCTGCACTTCAAGCTCCACTTTATTAGTTACATCTAACAATATAATTTGATTTGTATTTGGTTAAAGCCAGGCAAGCAGACTATACCTTGTTATGATGCAGGCACAAGGCAACAAATACAAGTTTATGCATATGAAAATATATGATTATTGCTGTTTAGCCCAAAGCAAGCCATAATTTAAGATATGATTAGATGATTTGTAATTAAGATGCTTATAATGATCAAGAAGATTTATATACACAAATAAGGTGCCAGATGAACAATGATTACAGAATACATACAAATCAGACCAAGGTACCTAGTTACAGATGACTTCGAAGGGGTCCATTTATCACCTAGGATTTACACATTGTAAGGCAAAAGTGTGAAAATTGTGTGAAAGTTGCATGCATCTTGAGTAGAAAACCTATCCAATTAATGAAAATCATAAAGATGAATATCTGCATTAAAGCTAAGTGATAAAGTGGCCATCCTGAAGTCATGCTACATTTTTTAGGCAAACTTGTAATAAACTCAGAGAAGAGTCAAATTAAAAGTTATGAATGACTTCATCTTTGGAATAATTGCTGAGCTCCCTGACCGAAAAGAATGCATCGCAAGCAGGTAGGTGCAAACTCAAGGTGGAATTTGGTAGTCACGTATATATCACCCTGGATCTACTTTACATGTAGTTTTCCCATATCACCTACTTTACATCTGCTTTCCCATATCACCTTCAGCTCAGTTTAAATTATCTAGATTTTTCACATGTTTATATTAAGGATAAACCCTCTGATCATTAATGCAATCATCAGCCATATACTGTGGTACTTCTCAACTCCACCATGCTAATACATTTCATTGCACAAGGTATAACAAAAAACATCATGAAATGTAATCACCATGGATCTTAAATAATACATTGAACAGTGAACAATCACATTTTGTCTGCTGCCATGTGGACTTCTTGTCTACTCAACATTCTTTATACAACATCCATCCAATAAATCCCTGACAACAAGCAAAATGGGAACATTTCTCAATGAACAAATTATGTCCTTCAAAACCTTGTAAAGTAACAAGATAGATATTTTTTCATTGTCCTGCCAAAATGATTGAATATAAACTGCATACAAAATCCTATGGGAATTTATACTTGTTCAGCAAAATTCAGAGTGCCTAAATAGTTTGTTTTATTTAGGTTTCCTCTGTTGGTTCATGTAATGACTTGCCTAATGAACTATATAGTACAGAATGTCTGAGGGACAGTTAATGACATGACTACAGACTTTGTAAAGTACTGCGTAATATTCTGGAGATATATTGGATGATAGAATCTGCAAGTGTTAGTAGAAACAGGTATGTTCTATAACAAAATGTATTCTTCCACTTTCACAAAACCTAATTATTTGATGCTGTATGGATCACTGTTGTCTTGTAACTTGAACATAAACCAACTTATATACACTACTTTTGTATTTTGTACCCGGTTTCCCTGACAAGCCTCTTATAAATTTATTAAAAAAACTGAGCAATGCTTTAAGTGCAAAGTCCACTAATCTACAGCCACCAATCTAAATCCACATTGCTGAGTTCAATTACAAGATAAAATGTCATTGGTTGCTATGGGTTGTTCTGCTCTTTGTACACAAGAAGAGTGTTTAATGAATGATCAATGTCACGTCACAATGTGCAGGTAATGATCTGCACTTCATCAAATAGCACAAACAGCAGTAAATCTCAATTTATAATTACAATATAATCTGAAAAAAAAGTATTGACGACACGTCACCACTTACTGATAATTCTATAATAAAAACCCTGCACACCTGGCTCTGAGGTGGGGGACCCTGCACACCGGGCTCTGAGGTGCGGGACCCTGCACACCGGGCTCTGAGGTGCCGGACCCTGCACACCGGGCTCTGAGGAGCGGGACTCTGCACACCTGGCTTTGAGGTGCGGGACCCTGCACACCTGGCTCTGGGGTGCCAGACCATGCAAACCTGGCTGGTGATAACACCCAAATTGTGGTGACATGAGATTCCTGAGCCTGACCAGGGAAGTATATTCTGCCATTACCGGACCAGAAACTCACCATGGTGAGCAATCAACTCATGCCACATCCCTATCCAAATACTTAGCAATATTCACACAAAACTGAAGACATTTTTAGCGGGACATTTCAGACATATTGATTTAGCAAACATTTAACCATAAAATCCATTTATCCAAAACAATTAGTTTTGATGCTCCAGTCTCATTTTTAGTTTAGCTTCAAAACAATTGAAATTTCATAAGGTTTACATTCATTGTGATGCTCCAAACAGTCTCTTATTCAAGAGGAACTATACTCAAAACACAGGGGATCACTCCGGGGGTGTCCCGGCAACCATCCCGGGCACGGCCATCTTCCTCTTTTCTTCCGTGTTCTTCATCCTACATCACCCAACCTAGGAGCAAGATCAGGTTACAAAGGATAAAAAAAAATTGCCGATCCCACTGCGCATGCCTGAGTTCGGCAAATTCTGCTCTTTGAACAAAAAGCCTCCGTCTGCATGCCCGAGATGCTCAGGCATGTGTAGAAGGAGCGCCCAAGAGCCTCCTGGAATGCCTGACGTAGGTATCCCGGGAGGCTTTGTGCTCCTAGGTGGCCAAAAATTAGGGGGCGGTGCTGCAGAATTTTTACACTATCCTAAAAGGGTTCTCTGCCCTTTTATGTAAAGTGAAAGTTCTGAGTTTAGGTACACTTTAAGGCTGGGTCTACACAGACGTTTTTAAAAACGCATATAAACATTTCTTCTGTGCATTTTGATTAGCGTTTTAAAGCTTGCCTTTAAAACCCTTGAAAACGTCTGTACCTCATTTATGTTTAAGTGCTTATAAACACGGGAAAATGCCCCATTTAAATCAATGGAAGCATTTACCCGCGTTTACTTGCGTTTTTGGCCGTTATCCAGTGTTTTCATTTTTTAAACACTGCAAGCAATGTTAAAGATAAAGCTCATGAACGTGCCTCAAGGAAACGTCCTGGTGTAGATTAGCCCATTGGAATGCATGGGGACTTTGAACATGGCGAAAACGTCCGTGTGGACTAAGCCTAAATCAATGGTAAGTCAATCTGTATTTACTTTGGGACTCTTGTAGCGCAATCTCCCTTGTATTCCTGTAATGGGCTTTAAATGGAAAGATTCTGAGCGATGAAGCCGCTCTGCCTCACCTTCTATTTATGAGGACAGCGTCCCTGTGTGTAACTGGCTCCTCCCATTTCTGGGAGAGAATGCTGCCTTTATAACAAATGCCATGTGGGTAAGCACATGGTTTAGAGGCAGAAGTGGTGCTACAACAATGTCATGCCTGCTCTGCGACTGATTCATTAACCCTTACAATGCATACACTCACACTGTCCTATTTCTAATATATCAGAGACAGAGCGGTTTACACATCCTAGCCATATTATAATGCTCTAATCCCACAGGCATGGGACAAATATATGCATAGATAACTAATATTAATGCAAATTGTGCTTTCAAATTCATAAACATTATGATCACATAATGAACATGAAATTTAAACAACCAATTTTTCTATGAGTATATGAATATAAACAATTCTCACAGATACCTATCAAAGACATATTTCTTTAACTGTATCATATATAATTTTTAAATACAGATCTCTATTATGGAAACTATTTTTAAAAACAGAATCATGAATACAGCTGACAATACATAAATCCAACTTTTGCCATACATTTTTGATTTAATAATGAATAATGATAGTCTATGAAAAAACAAACACCCCTGGAGGAAACACATGTAGAGAGGACTCTTAAAGATCCATCATGTTTCTCTGTGTAATAACTCCTTGTCAAAATTCCCACCTCTGGTGCTGGGATAGATATATGATAATGCAATAAATCGTACTTGATCTGTATTAAAGGTATAGTGGTTACCCATATAGGGTCACCATCCTCCCACTTGTAATAGTGTAGGTATGCTCATACATGCGTCTTCCAAACTCTCTACTAGTTTTGCCAACATTTGCAGACACAGCTGCAAAATGCCAGATAAACAATGCCTATTGATCTGCAATTAGCTTGTGTCAGGGTTTGGGTATAATACCCTTTGGAAATTTTATGGAGTCATTGGGTGAATGAATCTATTTGCATTGTTCACAACCACCAGATCCTCCCCCTTTTTGGAAATGGCTATTTACAAGCTTATCCCCTAAAGAGAGTAGTAATAAGAGGAATGTTCCTTTATGTTTTTAAATTCATGGATCTGAAATCGATATGGGCCAAAAGATTAAAAATATTTTGTAATTCTTCATGTTGGGATGAGTATCTGGTTATAATTTTTAGCACCGCTTGTTTCTCCTTTTCCTGTTTATTTGTAAAGAGAATTTGTGTACGTGTCAATGATATGCCTTTTTCAAGGTGGTCTTTTTGTATCCCCTGTCCAGTAATCTTGTCTGCAGATGTTTAGCAGCTACTTTAAAATCTCCATCCATTGAACGATTCCTTCAATTTTTGAGAATAAGGTATGCTAGTTTTTAACGTTATTGGATGTGCACTTGCTGCAGATAGAATAGTGTTTCCTGCTGTACGTTTGCGGGGTAGTTTAGATGATAAGGTCCAATCTGAGTTTTTAATTTAATTGTTTTGGAAGCAAAATAAAAATGAGAGACTGCTTGGAGCGTCAAAACTAACGGTAACCCTATGGATCTTTATTTGCTTTGAAAATGGATTTTAGTATTTTGTGGGTAAATGTTTATAGTCAAATCAATAAGCTTGAAAAGTCCCGCTAAAATGTCTTCACTTTTGTGTGAAAATTGATAAGCATTACCTGACCATGATGATCATAATGGCAGCTCAGTGAGAATATTTCTAGCGAAGGTGTCACCTGTGAAGAATAAATATAATACTTATGGGTTTCTGAAGTGCTTTACACACATGCAATATGAATAATGGGTCATGGAAGCTCATGCATGTGAATGGGATTCCAAATACACCAATATTGTGCACAGCAATGCAGGTGTGTTAGGAAGGTGCTTTGGGGAGCCATTCAGAATAAATAAAACTACAGTACACTAACATGCATTATGGTAATCTGCACATTAGCATTGGTGTGAATGGGTCCTTAGCTGTCCCAGCAGAGGAGTTTCTGACACACGTCCATTGGTTATGGAGGCCTGGTCTTCCATTGCACTTAGTAGTTCCTCTCATAAACCAATTTGTGACTATGAGCCATTACATGAAACTACACATTGTTATTGGGGATCAGGCATCCAACACTTCTAGAAGTGTGTCCAGATACAGCAGATTTTTCAGATAGATTACCTCTGCTACAGAATAAAAATCAGGGGCAAGGATGGCAGAAGAGAGTAGGCAACTTATTTATTTCTTTACAGACAGCATTTATTTTTATTTTAATGTAGATATGATATTAAAGTGCAGAATCTATTCTCTTTTCCCCAGCAATCTAAGCAAGTGGTAAAAAAACTATTTACCAAAACTGTGAACAGTGCATGAGCATTATCCAGTTAGTTACCTATGAGTAGTCTAACATGCCAATTGGACCAAAAATTCTCCACAATGCATGGTAGTTTGTAGTAATGTATTGCAAACCAAGTGTAATGGGAAGGTATGTTGGAGTGTCATTTAGAATCAATGGGGAATCCAAAGTTAAGCTATTAGACATGGGCTCTGAAATACACTTTCATGATTGGGGAGGCGGGGCCACTAGGGGGTGGTATGGCTTGTACAGAAATGCCCTGAGCCCTGAGAAAGGCCAAGGCACAGAGTCTAAGCCATAACCAGGTCTTCCCGGGAACCTCTAGTGGTGAGGATGTTGCACTGTTAGTTACTGCCAGGTTGAGGTACTTTGGCACACCAGGGTGGGCAGGAAGATACAGGGTACCAAATCACTAAGCAGAAGAATTGTCAAGGAAGGCCAGGGTCAAGGCAGGCAGCAAGCAAGAGAGGTCAGGTCACAAGCCGGGGGTCATATACCAGGGATCCAGGAATGGTGACACAGTAGCCACTGCAGACACAGGGAACACAGGAGATACTGGAAGCAACATAGAGGCACAGGTGACACAGACAGCGAGGAACACTGGAACAGCACAGGAGAAATGGCTGAGAAACAACGAACTGGGCAAAAAGGGGTTAACACAGGAGCTGGACAGGGGAAGCACTGAATTAACCAACAGGTATACAGGAACTGCTCAGAAGAGCTAGGGGGCTTGTCACTAGTGCACGCTGAGTGCTGTGTCTGAGGTAGCTTAGCTGAGCTAGCAGGGATGATTAGGAGGCTATTTCCTGACCAGCGGGATGGCCGAAACTAATAAAACTCTAGGAGCCGGCACGCCCAGGGCCAGAACTGCCCGCATGTGCTTTAGCGAGGAAGAGGTAAGTGTGACATACACCGGGTTACTTTTCCACATCTTCTGGCTGCATTCACATTTAAAGGCAAGATCCTTGGCTTTCAGTGATTTGAATACATTAGGCACCAGTTCCTTTATGTGTTGCCTAGTTTGCAAGTCATATAGTCTCATTAAAGCAGTACTAAAGACTTGTTTTAGTAATATACCATTCTGCAACTATAAAGCATTTCCAAAATCAATGATGTGTGTAAAGATGCCTGAAAACACCAAAACTCATGTGACTTTACAGCCTCCACTTTTGTTAAAAGAGATAATTAATATTTGATGCCCTCCTAGGGCGTACATGTCCCATTTTCCCTAGTGGTATTCAAGCATACGTATGTATGTGTCATCCTTATATCTACAGTCAATTATTTGAACAGAGGAGAAGCAGAGGTTTGGCTTCGTTTTCTAGTGTTCTGGGCTGCTTGAGTGTCAGTAGGAGACATTGGGTCCTAGTTCCAAGCCAGAAGCACAAACAAAAGGGTGGCTACAGCAATGACCCCTAAGACCCTGTAATGCAATGTAACCACATGCAAACAGGAAGAACAACACTGACAAAATTCCCAAGCTGGAAACTAAATAGAGGGAAGGCTGGAAATAAAATGAAGCTGTAGTGCTGGAGTTGACAACTCTATTTTGTGCATACAGTTAAATGTTTAATTACACTTTAAGGCTCCTATACACCATCAAAGCAATAAAAGTACACACAACATTATGATTAACCTTAATCCAGCCTTATTTGTTTATCTTAATTAAGGCTATTTGTTAACCCTGAAGGAGTTGTTTTATGTTTTTATGCCCCGGAATGTAAAATTGACAGATACAGTTGTAATCAAAAATGAACTTAAAATGTCAAGAATATACTGCTAGACCGACCTTTGTCCTGAGATAATTAGGCATTACAAAGAAAGTTGCTTTTAATAATCCATAGCTATATGCACATGTATACCTTATCTTTCTCTATTTTGTGCAATCCAGGGGGAGATACACTTACAGACATTGTTATGTCTCATAACACATACATAACATTTTAATGCAAATTGCTTTCAACTATAAAAACAATATCAAAATCTGAAACGTTTAGCATAAGTAATCCAGGCAGCTACATCAGTTGTTTCTTACCAATTTATTTCATTTATGAAAAATATACCCACTTGCATTTCTTCTCCAAAACATAGACACATAAACACAACTTAGAGCTGAACTCCAGCCTTACCTTTAGTCTTGCACAGATGGACAGTCTTTTATCTTGTGGATGACAGTAATATTACAATTTAATACTTACATCTTTTTCAATGATATAGAGTTTGGGTTTAAAAGTACCATTTCTGTGTTTCCAGATGATACCAAACGATGTAATGGAATTAAGTTCATACAGAATTTCTATAATCTACAAGCAAACCTGGACGTACTATTTGATTGGGCAGCCAAGTGACAAATGACATTTATTATTGAGAAATGAAAAATAACAACATGCATGCTTCATACTGTGTAGGGCGAATACATTTGGGGGAGTCAGAAATAGGAATGGATCTGGGGTTCTAGTAGATCATAGACTAATAATAATAATATTAGCATGCAATGACAAGCTGCAATATCTAAAGCTAGTAACGTACTTTGTTTGCATTAAAAGAGAAATAGAGTGCAGAGATGGACACATAATCCTGCCCCTGTACAAAGCATTGGTCAGACCACATCTGGAATATGCAGTCCAGTTTTGGGCACCAGTTCACAAAAAGGACATTGTGGAATTGGAGGACATATCCCCTATGGAGGACTCCTCCAGGGCCTTATTTACTCCGGGGATGGAGGATGATGGATGGGACTGGAAGGCTCACTTAAGGGCGCTTTCTACACTTTCCGATTTAGATCATAGTATTGGGAGTCTGGAAGCAAGCTGTAAGGCGGAATTCCATCATATTCAACAGACCTTGCAACAGGTTTCTAGTACTACTAATGAGCTCCAGAGTGCTTATACAGAACTTTCTTTTCAAATAGCTTCTCATGCGGCTTTTTTGGAGCGCCAGGGGGCACAAATTAATATGGTATACCTTATGCAGGATGACGCGGAGAACCGCAATAGGCGCAACAATATCCGTATTCGTGGCTTACCAGAAACAGTACCCAATTCTGAGTTATATAATGCTGCGTATACTATTTTTGCAAATTTATTGGCGATCCCCCCAGACGAGGATATTGAAATTGATAGAGTACACAGGACCCTGGGCCCTCGTGGGAGAGATCCCCAGCGACCAAGAGATGTGATCTGTCGGGTTCATTTTTATAGAACCAAAGAGGACATTATGAGAAAAGCCAGGGCTGCTAATGTTATTGAATATGCTGGGGCCCAAATACAACTGATGCCTGATTTATCCAAACATACACTGGATCTACGAAGGGCTGTCAGACCTTTACTAGATGTGCTCCGTGACCGGAATATTTCCTATCAGTGGGGGTACCCATTTCATCTTATTGCTAGATCGGGAGGTAAGAATTATTTCCTCAGAGGTCCGGCGGATTTACCACAGTTCTTGAGGAATCTTCAGCTTCCTGATGTGAGGTTACCGGATTGGCCTGCTGTACCACTATCCCTACCTCTTGGGTCCCTTGATCGTCCGGACCGGCTTCAGCCAGCATCCTCTACCCTATCTTCTCCCGGAAGGCAGCAGGGCACTGGACCAGGGACAGATTCATCTATGCCCGTGTCAACTTCACGTCCCTAAATGATCCTTATACTTCAATTGTTGTCTGGGTGCCCGTTCCGCAGCCCACTCAAGATGGTCTCAGCGGATCAGCAAGAGTTTCCCCTCTGGTGTGCCTTAAACATCCAGGCGGCTGAATTCTTCTTTGGACACATATGTTCTACGCACTCTATATTGATATGGCCTATGTCTTTTGTCTTTTCACTCCCACAAAGGTTTACAGGTGGGTCTGCTCCCTGGTAATGTATGGAGTTATTTATATTTTATAATAAGTATGGGCCCGCTTCTTTATATGTTTTTGTATGCATTTGTGGTTTGTTAGTACCAAATTTGTATACGGGCACTTGGCATGGGTTTTACACTTGAGAAGAGTCACCAGTTACCTGTATTTGCTGGGATCTTTAGACTGGGACCAGAGGACCAACAAGGGCTGTGGGGAGGGTATCTCAGGTATTAAGTCACGGTGTAGTTTTTTATGCCATTTTTCTGGTTCTTGTTTGACTGACGGATGTGATGTTGTTACTATTTTCTGCAAATTTGCACGGTTCCCAGAGGTATTAATATACAATTAGCTCTTCCCCCGAGTGGATATGGTTATGTAGGTTATCTTTTGTCCCCCTATCGACCTGCCACATTCCCCCCCATAGGAGAACCGCCGGTTTAGGCGGCACTTAAGGTGATACCTTTTAACTTAGAGTTCCCATTAGACGTCTGGGACACAGCCCCTCTCAGCCGATTGTTGCCCCTCACCCTTCCCTTACCCACACCTAAGTAAATTTCAAGTTCCGACTGGCCTATTGAGATAATTTTAATATCATAAGTCACTTACCAGAGGGTGGTTGTTTGATTTTATTTCCATCTCCTGGGTCACCCCGCGGTTAGCCTAAGCAGTATTTATTGCAGCTGATTTGTCAGCTACCCAACCACGCAATCCACAAGGGTTGAAAGTACGTACCCTTAATGTTAAAGGCCTTAATGGCCCTAACAAACGCTCCCAAATTTTGTATAGTCAGCACAAAGCCAGAGTCAACATTTTAATGCTCCAGGAAACGCATTTTCATTCTCCAAAGATTCCGTCACTGCGTAATCGCTATTATACTACATGGATTCATAGCTCTAACCCTGAAGGTAAAACGAAGGGGGTGTCCATAGCTTTTCATAAATCAATCCCAACTCAGATACTGGACACCTGTATTGACCCGCTGGGACGATTTGTGTTGGCAAAGATCTCCCTATGGGATAGGACTTACACGGTAGCTTCATTCTACTCTCCTAATCAACAGCCGACTTTAGCAGCTGTCCAGTTCCTGACTAAGCTTAGTACATTCGCAGAAGGTGCTTTGATCATTGGAGGAGATTTTAATTTTCCTCTAGACCCTAGGGTAGACACATCAACCGGTCATTCCTCCATCCCTTACTCTAAACTGAACGCATTTAAGGCCAAATTGACTGATTTACAACTGATTGATGTGTGGCGGACCCTGCACCCTGGCGACAAGGATTACACTTTTTACTCCAATCCCCACCATACTTACTCTCGAATAGACTATATCTTTATCAGCCATAGGTTAATGGACTGGAAGCCAGAAGCCCTTATTGAAAGCTGCCCTTGGTCAGACCATGCCTCGGTTTCCTTAATTCTCCAGACTCCCTTTGTGGGATTCAAGGAGTGGACCTGGAAATGTAACGACTCTCTTTTTAGAGATTCAGTCTGCGCAAGGACAGTTTTAGATACCATAAGAAATTTTATGAAAGACCACGAGTCTGATGAAACACCCCTCCCTTTTCAATGGGAGGCTTTTAAAGCTGTTCTCCGCTGGGTTTTAATTCAGCAGGGTTCTAGACTTAAGAAAATCAGATCCCAAGAGATTACCCATACGCTCGACAACATACGAAAATTAGAAAGGTTGCATAAAAGTAATATGTCCTCAGATGTGTTTATTGAACTAACTTCCACTAGGAGACGTTTACTTGAACTTTATGATTTAGCTCACCAAAAGTTTAGAGATAAATTCCGCAAATCATACTATCAATACGGAGAGAAGTGTGGCCGTCTTTTGGCGAGGGGGCTTCATCCCAGGCCAGCGGCTACATATATCCCACAAATACGGGATGCTAAAGGTAAAAATACTGCCTTCCAACAGGAAATATTATCGGTATTTCAACAATATTATGCTGATCTGTATAATATTCAAACCTCACTGCATTCTACCCCTTCCCTCCGGGATTATATAGCTTCTACTGCGTTGCTGGAACTAGATCCGGCAGTATCTGCCAGCTTGGAATCTGCTTTCACGGAGGCAGAGGTGTCTGCGGTAATTAAAAATACTCCAGCTGGAAAGAGTCCAGGACCAGATGGGTTTACACCCAAATTCTATAAATTACATGTAGAGGCCCTGGCCCCGTTCATGACAAGGGTATTTTCTTCTATATCGGGAGAGAACCCTTTCCCTGCTCAAAGTCTAGAGGCGCATATTACTGTTTAAGCTGTCTGTTTTACTCCTTAAGCCAGGCAAGGACCATTCTGTGTGCTCAAACTATAGACCAATCTCCTTAATTAATGTGGACGCCAAATTCTTCTCTAAATTGATAGCCAATTGATTATCCCTGTATTTACCGGACCTGATCCATACCGATCAGGTGTGTTTTATTAATGGAAGGGAGGCCAGGGATAATACACTTAAAACACTATTGATTACCCATGCCGCCAAAATGTCCAAGACTCCTGTATGTTTGTTATCGGTTGATGCGGAGAAGGCGTTCGACAGGGTGAACTGGACATTTATGTACCAGGCGTTGCACCAGATAGGATTGGGTCCATTGATGGTGGCCAGGATAGCTGCGCTCTACTCAGCCCCTACAGCTCGGGTGCGGGTCAATTGGAACCTGTCGGCGCCATTTCCTATTGTTAATAGTACTAGACAGGGTTGCCCACTATCCCCCCTACTGTATGCTATAGTGATGGAACATCTGGCGGTGGCGCTGAGGACAAATGAGTTAGTACAAGGGATAAAGCTTGGAAAATACCATTATAAGCTGTCCCTATTTGCTGACGATCTCCTAATGTATATATCATCTCCTCAGTCTCAGTCATTTGGGATGCTAAGTAACTTTAAAGTGAATTTTGACAAATCCAAAATACTAAATATTTCACTCTTACCTCTCCAGGTACATTACCTTAAGAATCATACGAAGTTTAGGCACTGTACCGAGAAGCTCAAGTACCTGGGGGTCTTTATAACGGCAGACCCGACTAAATTATTTAGTTATAATTATGAACCACTGTTGGGCAGATTGAAGGCGGAGTTAGGGAGATATAATTTACTACCTCTCTCTTGGTTTGCTAGGATTAATGCTCTCAAAATGGATGTTTTACCTAAATTACTATATGTCTTTCAGACGATTCTGATTTATTTATCGCAGGCCTTTTTAGGCAAAATGCAGCAGTTCTGTAGAAAGTTTCTGTGGGGCTCGAGGCGCCCCAGAATAGCTCTCCGGTATCTTACTAGACCTAAAACATTGGGCGGTGTGGGCGTCCCTGATATCAGATGCTACTACAGAGCGGCTATGCTGACTCGGGTGGTCGTCTGGTTTCATAATAGAGATTGGAAGAGCTGGGTCCTTTTCGAAAATATCTTATCTCCCGTTTATCTTCGCTCCTTAATGTGGATAGACAGGTCTAGGCTCCAAACACACCGCTCGCTTTCAATTGTCACATCTGATCTTTTGAGGGAGTGGGATATTCTTGTTAGGGGGGCCCATGTGTCCTCTAAAGTAGGGCCCATGACCCCCTTGTTTGATAATCCCTCGTTTGCTCCTGCAATGCACGCAAAAAAATTTCTATCCTGGACGGCTGAGGATCATAGGCAGGTATGCAGTGTACTGCAGAATGGGAGGGCTCCACCCCTCTCCTCTTTGGACGCCAGGGTGCAGCAGATGCCGAACGCATGGCTATTATATATCCAATTATCTTCTTTTATAGCACAATTTCTAGCTTCCTATCCCACAAAAGGAGCTTTACGGCATTCGAAAAATTACTACGGTCTGAAAATCAGTAGTTATGTTATTTCCCAAGTTTACGAGACACTGATCAGAATATATGCTAATAAGGCTCCCACCTACACGAGATATTGGGAGAAAGAATTGGGGGTAGTTATTTCCCCACTAGAGTGGGAAAATGCTTTTGTTCTGACCCATAAGATGGCTCTTCCCTGTAAGGCCCAAGAGACCAATTATAAAATCCTCTCCAGATGGTATTTATGTCCCACGGACATCCATCGTATCTCTTCTTCGATCTCTGATCGGTGCTGGAGATGTGACTCCCAACGGGGCACATTGCTACATATCTGGTGGGAATGCCCGGGTATTCGTAAACTTTGGGATCAGATAGCTGATATCTATAATAGCGTGACTGGCTCTAATATAAAGCTAACCCCCCAAATGTCGTTGCTGTCCATTCTTCCTGGATCCATTAAGGCTTGTAAGAAGGATGTGTTTAGACATTTTCTCACGGCAGCTAGAACAATTATACCCCTTAAGTGGAAACAGCCCTTGGTACCCACAATGAGAGATTGGTTGGTGGAATTGGAAAAAATACAACACATAGAGAGACTAATAGCAGAAGATGAGGATAAGACGGTGCAATATAAGCTGACGTGGTCGGCTTGGGACTGGTTCAAAGAATCGTCCCAATTTAAATCGATCTGGCAGTAAACCTTACGGAGTGCGAGGGAGTTGTAAAGTTTGTTATAATTGGGTTTTTAATGGATTCTGGGTTTGTACATGCAAAAGGCCAGCCGGACATTCCCCCCCTGCCCCTTGCCCAATCCCATGCTTACCCTTGGGCTAACTGTTTTGCCTTTGTTTATGGTTAGGAATCTATGGTGGTATCCCCGGTTGTAACCAGAGAGGGGTCAGAGAGTGGATATGAGGCTCTCGAGGGTTATTCGAGTTATTAGTTTCCTAATAGTTGCTATGGTTTCTCACTCAGGCAATAAAAATTGTTTGATTTGGGGTGTTTCCTTCTTGGGTTACTCCCAACCCCTATATGTTTTTCCGTGTGGTTGACCCCATTTTATTTTAAGTAGTAATATGTCAATGTAAAATGTCACTTTTTGAACAATGTGTTATTGCAAGGAGGGGCTGAGAGCCCCCGTGTTTATGTATGTGCCATTTTCTGTACCTGTTCTGTTATGTTATTAATATTCAATAAAAAAGGATTGAAACAAAATAAAAATATGCTATCATGCTGAGTCAGTACTAGAATTTAAATTTCCAATTCATATCTATCTTTAAATGTTACATGGCAACCATGATTATTCCTATAAGGCTAAAAACTGAAGCAGTTGACTCAGGCAGCTGGAAATGAATGGTAGCAGCAAACTGAGATCCATTATAAAACTGCACAGTTTATAGCTTTAAAGTTTTAGCATTTCTCCTATGGCAATATATTTAATACATAAATAAAATATTGTATAAATTTGCTTGTTCCAAATTACAATACTCTTACAAGAAAGCTTAATATTTGCTGTATTACAACCACAGCAACTTTCTATTTCTTATAGGGATTGTATGGTTGAACAAATGTATGCAGTCAATAAATAAAAATGTATATATAATAGTAACTCATGATTTATCTAAAATTCAGAATGCATTTTTTCCTTTGGATTTGCCACAAGTATGAGGAAGAGGACCCTCTGTGTAATCTGCATATTTGGCAGAGATATGAGCTGAGGCGCAGAGTCTAAGGAATCGTCCAGTGCTCACCGGAGCACCCTGCAAGGGGTGATGGACTTTGCTGCCGACAGCACCTAGGTTGCGGCCCTCAGACACACCCATGCAGTCTGTAGCTGGCTGCAGATGGAACCGAAGCATAGTACCAAATCGATAAGCAATCTCAAACAATCGAAGTCAAACAAGCTAAGGTCAGACCCAAGGAATCCGCACTTGGAAACAGACACAAGCTGGAGCCTCAGGTAAACACACCTATTGCAAAGGCAAGGAGTGTCAGTCTGAACACAGCTTTTCTAGTGAGGCTAACAGGCAAGCTGGGCAAGGACTGGATGAGCAGGTGCAGATAAATCAGCTGGAAAACTTCAGCAATGCCTCTACCTCCAAGGCCTGGACAGAGCAGCCTGAAGCAAGGTAAGGATATAAACTGCTGCTGATCTGACATATATCTGGTGAACAACAAGTACCAGACCAGCTGTGCTGCTGATCTGTGACAATACATGAGCATTCCTTTTTTTAAGCTGTCTTTTTAACCGCAAAGATTTGTGACTGCATTAAAGGGAGAGTTTGTAATGTTTTTTCTTTTTATATTTTAATCTTATTATGGTCATAAATTTCAATAATTCTTCTTGTAATATAGAAGCATGTTAGGATATCAAAACAAGGAGCAACCTATCATTCTGTGTTAGCCAGTGGTCTTAACCTCACCACAAACACATGAATATGAATTTCTCTGCCTCTTTAACCTGGACACACCACCCGGCACATTACATTAACCACTGGGCTGTTTTTGGGTACTTTGATTGGGTCACAACACTCGAACCCTGGACAGTTTGGGTATAATCCAAAGATGACGGAAAAATGTAACATACTAAGGGGGTGGACATTAGAAAGTTCTAACAAAGTATAGGGGGTAGTGGAAAACTGCCAGAATTATAAGAGATTCCTATGACAAAAACATTAAATGTGTCCCACATTGCCCTGCCCACTCTTTGACAACCTGCCCACAGCCTCTACTCCCCCAGGTAAAAAAAAAAATGTAGGGAGAACACTGACCCTAACACAGTTTATACAGAGATTTAAAGATTAACTACAGCAAAAAGAATAGAAATTGTTTTTGACACACGGGAAACATTCCTCATGGACTAAAGACATCATACAGTTACTGCAGATTTGTGGGTTGCACATCCATTATTCAAATTTCTCATTTCTCCAGTTTCCAAAAGTTTTCTGTTGACACATAATTCTGACCCTACCATCCAAATGTAGTGGCAGAAATCAAGACACATAAGACCAGGCAACATTTTTTAACCTCTTGTCCAATCTTTGTGAGTCTGAGTGGTCCCCCAATGCAGTAGTCCATCTACTTCAAGGTACAATGTACTGTGCATTCAGAGACGCTCTTCTGCATACCTCAGTTGTAACCAGTGGTTGTGTTAGTGTTATTATTGCCTTTTTTTATCAGTTTTAACCAGTTTGGCCATTATGTCCTGACTCCTGGTATCAACAAGCAGAGACACTGCAGTTGACTTGATATTTTCTTACTTTTTCAGATCATTCTTTCTAAACAGTTTTGCAGAGGTGGTTGTACATAAAATTCCCAGCAGATCAACAGTTCAGATAAGAAATACTCAGATCAACCTGACTGACACCAAAACAATGCTATTATTATACAGTATTTATATAGCGCCTTCATATTACGCAGCGCTGTACAAAGTCATGTCACTAACTGTCCCTCAAAGTAGCTCACAATCTAATGTCCCTACCATAGTCATATGTCATTAATATAATCTAAGGTCAAATATGGGGGGAAAGCCAATTAACCTCACTGCATGTTTTTTGAATGTGGGAGGAAACCAGGTATCCAGAGGAAACCCACACGGATACAGGGAGAACCTGCAAACTCCGTGCATAGATTCAAACCTGGGACCCAGCACTGCAAAGGATGGAGTGCTAACCCCTGAGCCACCATGCTGCTAAGTTCATAGTTGTTTAAATCACCTTCTTTCCCATTAAACCAGCAGATGTTTATTTGCAGGGAAGCTCTACCTTTCCCTGCTGGTTGTTTAAAATTCCTACCTGGGGCTGGTTTTACAGGGAATCTGTATGAGTAGGGCGAGGCATATTTCCGATTCTGGGTCCCATATATTTCCACGGCCCACAGGCCTATTCAGCACACCTGGTACTAAGCAGCAGGGGTTGTGAATGTGTGGACCAGTTTCTCTGTTTTGTAACAGTTTTTAAAACAGTAACATAATATATGGTTATAATATTGCAATATTTAGGATTATGAACTTTCCTTAACATCATTCATACATTGAGTGGGGATATTATTCAAATAACTAGACATGCTATGTAAAAGACACAGAGCTGAGATGTATTCTTTTCAGCAAATTGGTATGCAAAGTGTATTTTTACAGTTATTTTAGGATTATTCCTGTGGATAATAATTAGAACTAGGAAGAAAAGAATGATATTGCCTCTATTTAATTGTAGTGTTGATATTGGCTTTTCAAATCTAGCAATGAGGCTTCAAAGGTGAAAAATCTTGCTTTGGCGACATTTGATGCGGTGTTCACTTCAAATCATGTTGAGGAAAAAGATTAATCCAGTTCATTCATGATGTTTTCCTGTGGTGAACACTTTGATTTAGATTATCAACTATTTTTAATCCTTATGCACTAGTTCTGCTGCATAAAAGTTTGTGTAGAATGTAAAAAAATATTCATCCCCAAGTTTCCTTTAACCATTTTGTACAGCAGATGTTTGCAAAGGATACTCTTGTTTCTTTCCTACCCCTATTTTTTAATTGAACATGATGTAGTGAGACAACAAATGGTACTAATAGTTTGTTTCTCTGTAATACAAGATTTAACAATGGTCAAAGAAATGAACAGCACAATCTATTGTATGGTACTGTTCACACCTATAAGCAGCTGCATTAAATATTAGGTGACTAAGGCAAATCATAAACATGATGAATAAAATGATACATTTATATTTGCTAATGGAATGTTTTTTATTATGTTATATTCAATTGCTCAGAGGTAAATCCTTTATTTATTTTTTTTATTTAAACTTTTTATTGAAGAAACGCATACCAGGTGGTATGTTTAAAGGTAGATTTAGTCTGACGTTTTATTGAAGGTTCTCTATTTAGGATTCCCATATTTCAAAAAATTTCCCCACCATAGTTTCCTTATCCAGAGATGCCTCAATCCAAGCCATTCTCAAAACATATCACAATTTTTCTTGAAAAAGCCCAAGTGTTGGTGGATTTGGGTCTAGCCGTTTGTGTAGTATTGTTGTTTTGGCCATAAAGGAGAGGATAGCCAATAAACTTCGGCTGGCCCTAGTAATCATTGCACCTTGCCAATGATAGGTACCCCAAATAGCCCATTCTGGGGTGTAATGTAATGAGCCACCTCTTGTCAGAACCTTTTTTTTTTTTTTTATGGCAGTTCCAAAGGTAAATCTTTTTAAATGTAATGAATCCTCTTAATAAATCCTCATAATAGGCACAAATCCTTTAAATATAGACTATTGTAAGCGCTAAAGTGAGAGTATGGCAGTGAAAAGGTTATTGACAAGTCTTGGGACAACTCTTGTGCGAACAAACAAATATTATACTGTCTTTATTATTCATTTTTGTCTACATTGTGATTTTATTCTGGGCAAGAAGACACAATACTGATAATCATAGCTTGTATACAACTGTTATAAAAAAATTCTGCTAAAAGTAACCTTTAAAAAGTAACTATATATTAAGTAGGCAGATTTGTTTTGAAATACAGCTGCATTGTTAACAACATTGTGCTCATTTGTGCAATAATGTAATGCTTAACTTTCTTCTTTACAATAGAAAATTACCAAATGGGTAGTGCAGAATCAGATGTCCTGAACAGCATTGTGTCTGGCCCCTGCACTACAGCAGCTGAGTTTTCTTTTTTTATAGTTCAGACCTTTTCAGTTACAAGCTTGTTAGGTGGAGGAACACATACACAGACCCATCTTTTTACATTATTTTCCATCTACTATCTGAACATTAGAACTATTGAGTATTAAACAGCAAGTAGTTTTTTCAAAATGTATATCTGGGCAGCATAAAACTGTTTAAATCCTTAAAGTACAGAAACCTGTTGATCTCACCAAAGATTTATTAAGTTGTAACTAAACTGTATTGAAATTCTAAGCTAGTGTTGCCTTATTTCCTCCCTACTTATGTTATGGGGATGAGAAGAAGGGGATGTGTTTTGTAGTTTAATAAAACTGGACAGAGGTTTCAACTTTGGAGTGTGGCAGAGGCAACATTGTCGGTTATCTATAGAAATGGATTTTGGCAGAATTAGGTTATTTTTCTGCATTTGCAGCAGAACTGTGCATGTATTGTGGGGATGTACAGCATATGGTATTATTTTTCCTGCCTTAACTTTATTTTATACACTTTAATCACAACTTATTATTAAAATGTAACCCTTCGTCTTAGCCTAGTACTTACCTTAAACCACCAGTAAACCTAAACTGCCATAGCAAAATATATTATGTTACCATACTGATAAATGCTGGCACGGTGGTAATAATAGAGAAATACTGTCTAGTCATATCAAAATATCACAGAATGAAATCATTGACACTGTGTTTATTATGTTCCAAATCACTGACACCACAAACTCTGCGTAATATAGGATTTACATATTACAAAGAACTTATTTGACCTGCAGAATAAAAGAAGTGCATATAATGTAAGGTAATACTATTCTGAAAGAAATGATCAGATCACTATTGTTCATGTACTTTCAGTTGTGAACAAATGATTTTGGTAACTGCTTGCTAACACTGCACGTGTTGACAAATATGTTTATGTTATTGTGGTCTATAGACCTGTAATATTATTGATTGATACCTCAGTGGACACATCTAACATTTGAATCACATTCACATCATAAATAACATTCAATGGGCAGTTAAGTTCTGATATATTTGGTGTTTAACAACCATTTTTAAAAATGTAATGTGGGTGCCAATTACATGGTGGCTTGTAAATAATGCTTTTATTATGATTATTTTATTTATTGTATATTATTTTGACTTATGAGAAAATGGGTATTGTATCAGCCAAGTTAGTATATTTATAGAATATAGAAATTATATCTAACAATAACTACCTAATTAATGCATTTATAGATCAATGTTTATTAATAAACACCAGTACTAAGGCTGTGTATACATGCTCAATTATTGTTGCTGGAAACATTCTACAAAGGAGTGACAGATGAACAAATGAGCGATGTACACAGCACTGTTCTGTTCTATAGAGAAGGAAGGGGTAGAACAAGTTAGCAGCAACCCCCTCTGCTCCCCTCCCTTTACTGTTATTGCAGTCGTTCATCACCGCTCGCTTATGGATCCATCAGCACCGATCCATGAACGATGTTGGGCGACCCCTGTACACATGCCAGATTCTTTCCCCAAATAAGCTTGACTGTTTGAATCGGGTAAGAATCATCTGATCTGTGTATATAGCCTAATTATAGGAGTATAATAAACAGACCTACTTAGTATTTAAAAGGAATGAGCCACCTAAATACTTACAGAACAGAATAACTGGCAACAATTTGTTAAAAAAAAGGTGTATTTAATATTAAAAACATTTTCATTGAAATTGCTATTACACTTCTCAAAGTTAAACATCATCAACGCTCAATTAAAAAAATCTAAAGGGCTTGAATGGAATGGTATTGTATCTCAAACATATATTCCAAAACAAAACACTGCTTCTGATTTGCAGGTTAAACTGTCATCAACCATTGGGGCAAATGGGAGTTTGATGGACCTATGTTTGACATAAGGTAAATAACCATACACCACAACCAGGTGACAATTCTTCTCCCTCCCACCCTCCTGCTTGTAAGTGGAGAGAAAAAAGGCAAAAGTAAACCTATAAGCTAATTTATTTGTTTGTTTTGCTCCCTCCTCCGTCCAGCATTCCCCTTAGCAGCACATGTGCATGATGTGCAACCGATTGGTTCCTAGTTTTCGCCTCTGTCTTCTAATCAGAGTTCTGTTGTAGGTTACAAAATTTGGATATCACGATAAATTCTTGAATTGTGGGGAGATTCTGGAATTTACGGTAAGATGTAATGTAAGATTTTTGCAATGAGCAGTACAATTATTTAGAGTTGGAATAAGCATTCACATTTTACTCTGACTTTTCCTATCTGCACACATGTTTTAGGCTAGTCAAAGAACTAGTACTAGAGGCAACTAGTATTTTCAGAAGGTTAGCAATAGCAGCCTCTATGTTTCTTCCAAAAAGGTTTTACATCAAATTCTGCTTTTACCGTATATCTGCCTGGAGCTTAGCTTTAAGCAAATATGCAGAAGTAGGCAAATAAAAGCCTTTAGAGAAAATGCAATTATTAAAATTCCGCTAATATGACTATATCAGCACATAAAATATCTAGAAAGCGGTAAGGGAATAAAAATCATTTTTATTTTCAGTCATTAGTCCGTCACATTGCATTTGTGGTCTGCTTTAGCAGGCACACAGGGTAGCAGCATTGTTAAATAAGACTTATGCCTTTCTATTGACATGTTCATCATTTTTATTATATTGCTAGTCACACAATATCGGGCTCTCCCCAGAAAACACTGTAGGTTATTATAAGTCAAAGCATGAAAGCTTTTAACTAGTTTGCCGCTCTGCATTATGTGGCTGATCTATGGTGTCAGTGTGTATGTTCTAATAAATACGATTTTGTCATTTACCAGCAAATCCAATTTGCTTCTCATTCTTGTTTTAGCTATTGTACATGCTGGGGCTAAAAATCCTAATAAGACAAAGCTATAAACAGTTGCCCCCTTCAGTTTTTGCATAAGGCAATCCTATTAGGTTTCGTTTTGTAATCTAAAGGCACAGTGGAAAAAAAATTAACCAATTTTTTCTTCTATCTCTGGTGTAACACAAGCACACATTTTTTAGTGAAGTCAATATAAAATTCAGTGATCAATGCAAAGCAATTCATAGGAACCAATCACCAATTTTCCAAACCTAAGGCTAGGTACACACGTGCAATAACTATTGTTTGAAAACAAACAATGAACGAATATTCCTAATTATTTTGAATGATCGTATTGTGCACAATTCTGTACATGCTGTAATGATACGATCGTTCAAATATAATCCACCAATATTGTACACACTAGATAACGATAGTTTGAACGATCGTTCAAAAAATGCAGAAAGTGACACGTACAGGAGAAAGTGTATCACAGAACAATCCATGATCACTGAACAACCATACACACAATAGATTACAAATGATCGTTGCCCAATCAGATCCACCAGGACGGTCATTCGTTTCCAGCGAGATTCCTCATTCGTCGGCGTCGTTGACCAGTCTTTGTGCACTTTTTCTGTTAACAATTATCGAACGATCTGCTGTGGATCAATGGTTTCCAATGACAATTATTGCACGTATGTACGCAGCCTAACTGCAGTAAAGCGGTATCAAATTTTTTTTTCTTTGCGTCTCTGCACTTTGTAAAGCCCTATTAAATTAACTAGTGGAAAGTGCATTGATTGTTTTCAAAGTGTAGTAATCTATAGCAATGAATTACATATCAGTATACTGTTATCAGGCCATCAAAAGGTTTTTTTTTTTTTTTGATTGTTCAACTTATTTGCACATGTGAAAATTTTTGCACATTGCACTACATTTTTAACTAAACAATTTGTAAAATTAGTGAATTAAAGTGACTTTACATTTACAGTACCATTATATAGTCCAGTATTTCCTTGTTTTTCGTAGAAAACAAGCTTCAGCATGTTACAAAATGGGTGATAATATGAAATTCTCATTTTTAGCCTTGTGACATATGAACCATCTGTCCAAGTGTAAAGGAGCAGATGGTACTAGTTTTGGCAGAGTAGCAGTAGTAGATAACCACATTCAGCTGGACTTGTTGTTGTAATGTTGAAGATGTTTTGTAGTCTTCCAAGCTGCTTCATCATTTCCATCAGTTTGGAAGGGTTTGAATCATCTTCAACATTACAACAAGTCCAAATAAATGTGACCTAGCTACTACTATATATATATAGCAATGAGCAATGACCTGGATGAATGAGAACCTTCATAGATGGTCCTTAAACTGGTGTAAAACTGAATGGAAACAGGTAGGTGTTGTAGAGTAGCTTAAAGCCTGACATGTGGGGAGTTCATGTTACAGACAAGCTTTCATGCCAGCCTGACATCTGAGAGTTGGAGAATGGGGACAAAGGCACTCCCTGTCTGAACAGACTGGTACATCTGAGTGTAACATGTAGTAATCTATACATATGCAGCTAACATAATGAAATTTAATGAAATTAATTAGGAAATTAAATGACATGTCATGTTGGGTGTTTACAGGCCTTTTAGGTATCTATTGCATGTAAAGTGAAATAATCTTGTCTGTACAATATTCAAGTACAAGCTCTAGAAAACTGTATACTTTTAGGTTTGAACCTTTCATTATTTGCACATAATGACGACATTAAAAGCATAGAATACATAAAAGAAGAAAAAGACATGGTGTTATTGCCTGAAAAAAATAAAATAGTTAGTTGTTATGTTTGAATATTACTATAAATTCTTTTATTCGGATTTATTTACTTGGTTAAGCAAAGGTTTTCTGTTATTTTTACAGTATATAGCAGGGGATGTATTTAGGACCTCATTGCCTAAATCACCAAGAAAAGAATCCTACCTAGAGATGTTATGACCTAATTAAATTGTATTTAATATTAATATCCTAAGATAATCATATGCCATATTAGACATAGCTCAAATTCTCTTAGTTTACTCACTAGTTATGCTTCTTTTATTTATTCTATAATACACAATGGTTTATTATTAGATTCTTTATTGTGTTGATGTTCCAAGTCTTTAAACTGTCTATCGTTGTGTTCACTACTTTTCACTTCATCTTTTCATGCCTACCCTACATGGTCCCATCTTTCAATTATGTTATTTACTCTTTTTAGTGTTGCCTATTTAATCATATACAGGTATGTGGTATAACTGAAATGAGTATATGTGGAATAAGATAAACCCCTGAGTGTTTTTCAGTTTCTTTTATCATGATCCAAACATGCAGCCGGCAACCTAAGCAATTTAGTTTATTTAATGCCCCTTGTTGAATTTGGAGCTTACAGTAGTAAATACTGTACTAAAAATACTCTTCTGCAGGCACAATTGCTGTTGCTCAAAATGTTTGATAATGCAGTTCACTGGCTATGATTTTTTTATCAGTATTAATATTTTTTAATTGATTTTTGTATTAAAGTATAAAGTAGTGCATAGATATTTTAAAAAATCCATCCATCCAATAATTTGCAGTGGTAATTCTGATTTTTTGAAACTTTGCTGGTCATGATTGTAATATCAGAGCTAATTCTTACATTTTGTTTGTTTTAGTAAACCCCACCTAATGCAAAGTTGTGGGAGAAACCAGTCTAATGCATTATTATCACTAGCTGGTCATGTAAATTGAGAATATCAGTGACAAATTAGATATGTATAGCAGTATCAAATTGCGCTAGAATAAATTGGAATTTGTCATTTAATTTTTTTGCAATTTCCAGTACAGATCAGTACTGGATTGGCCATTCTCTGTGAAGACTTAAGTCATTATATATAAATATATATATATATATATGTGTGCATGTTGACAACTTTGTTGGTACCTATACAGTCTATTGAAAAGGTGCTTTAGGTACACTTAAAGTGGTTAACTGTGAGATTAGATAAGGGGGTGACTATCTGTTGGCCGTCTATTTAAGGTCTCTTCTACATTTCACCATTAGCACTCTTTACAACACTTCACAGGCTGTAGGGAAGAGGCCCCTATTCCTCCCCATTCCCTGGGAAAAGGCAGGGGCCTAGTATGGACAGAAAAAGAGGCACCTTAGGCTTAGTCTACACGGACTGTTTCCCCAGCGTTTAACCTGAGGCTTTTAAAGCCCATGTTTGAAGTCCCCATGCATTCCAATGGGCTAATCTACACCAGGACGTTTCCTTCAGGCACGTTTTTGAGCGTTATCTTAAACGTTGCTTGCAACGTTTAAAAAATTAAAACGCTGGTAAATTGCGGGAAAACGCGGGAAATCGCGGGAAAACGTGTCCATTGATTTTAATGGGAGCGTTTTCCTGCGTTTATGCATGCTAGAAATTGTCAATAAAAAAGCTTCCATTGATTTCAATGGAGGCTTTTACAAACGTTTTAACAATAGCCTGTTTCCTGTGTCACTATTCCATGTGTCATGCATTAATAATTACATGTACTATGCTGTTAAAAATTAACACCTATGCCTGCCACGTGTGAAATTGTCTGCCATTGTGTTTGCTTTTGGTGCTTTTCACACCTGCAAATGATGTCATTCATTATCACTTGTGTGTAGTCATTGTCTTTAATTGTGCTTCACTTTGCACTCTTTTCACTCTATTCTGTGTATACTGTTACATTTGTCACTGTACTGTGTATGATCACATTATCACATGTATGCAGGGATGTATGTACTTCCTGTACTTGCAGAAATCACTGCCCAGGGTTACAATTTGTATTTCTACCAAGTGCTAAAACGCTTGTAGAATCGCGGTAAAACGCGGCATAGACGTTTTTCAGCTTTTTCCAGCATTTAAAAAAAGTTTTAAAACGTTGAAATAAGTGCATAAAAACGCTTATAAACTCAGTAGGAACGTTTGCATGCCTTTTTACAAAACGTCCATGTAGACCCAGCCTTAGCTGTGTTAATTGATTCCTAAGGCCTTGTATCAAGAGAATGCACTTTATCATGACAACTGATTTTTTTTCTTTTGCCTAATCTGTTGGTCACTGAAATAAATGCATTAATGTATCATTTTCTGCATATTCCAATCATGTGGACACCTATTTTTTCCCAACACGTGACAAAAGATCCTGTGTACAGACAGAGAAGGTAATGGCGGTACAAAGGGGAATTAAAACTGAATGCTATGAGTGATTTTTAAAGGTTTTATTATTGCTGTGTGGTGGCATTATGAGAAATGCCAGAGGCTTCCATCTAACCTAAACAGGTTCTCTTACGATCAAAAAGAATATTTTGCAATAGTAGTCTTCCTAGAGAGATAATTGGAGCAGTGAAGAACCTGTCCCTTGGTTATTTAGTTAATTGGAGCAGCAATAGAGCTGTCTCTTTTCCTAGATACAACTACAGGAATTAATGTATTATACGCTGTATGAGAGGTGTCCTGGCTTGGGGTACACCAGTACAGGGTGCACAACAATGTGAAACCGTAAAAAGAAAGTTAACTATTCCTAACACGGTGCTGGTTTTGATAACTGAAAGTGGCATCATTACCACTGTCTGATAAGCCCCATGGTACCCTCATTACACATATTTATCAGATATAACAATATGACAGCAACATTTTTTTTAAATAGCATAGCACTGAATGGTGATTATTGTTTGGAAAATAGGAAGTCTTACAATGATGAGCACAATACCTCTTGACAGCTATCTTCAGCATTAGCAACAAGTATTTTGTTAAAAATACCTTTAAGAGAGCTTGTGATAAGCAATGCTGTCAGATGCAGCCCAAACATTGCCGAATGTTTGCCATTGCTCAACGTTCATTCATGTACACATTATTACAGAGATATGTTGTCTACTCTGATACACTGGTATGATAATAAATATACTTATTCCAGCTGTGAGATATTCAGATGATTCTCTGCTAGTAACGGAAATATGAATGAGGACTGACAGCTACACCACATGGCTTCAGGGTGTACAGTGCCATTTAACATTGTATTTATGTTGCCATCACACAGAGCACCCAACACTGATTTATTTACTGCACCTTTTTCTCAGCTTAGTTATTAATTAATTCCCATGGTAGGATGCTGCAAAAGGAAAACTAATTCCCCTTAGGCTGAAAGGGAAATTAATTAAAATTTAGAGTTAAAAATGGAAATGATCAATGAACACTTTCAAGTATGTTTTAGAAGAATAACGTTTACTTGACTTAAAAAGGCCACACACTTATAGATGTATTTATTAGTCACTTAACAAGATAATCTCTGAAAAATGCACTCATTTTCAAACAAGGTTAGTATTTCTACTATTCATGTATTTTTCATCTGCTTTTAAACAAGATTCAGCTGTTGAAAACAAAATTGAGCTGTTGAACAATATGAACCCATGAACATCTCTCTGCTTTCCTGTACTTCATCCTATTTATTACTCAGTGATTGTAAATTTGTTCTGAAATTCTTTTTAACATTTGCCCAAAGTCCATCCAATATGTATACCATTTTCTAATTGCATCAACCTCTCTAAACTAGTCTGGAAACCCAGGCATGCTGACTGGTAATCCTACAGCAAGGGCGCAGCAAGTATACAGCCCCTCTGCAATACTGTTACCAAATGCCCTTCAGCATTGGGGTGGTGATTTAAGAGCTGTACCTTCAAGGTCTCAATATTCTATCATTGCTAGGGATTCATAGTATTACAGTTTGACACTAAAAGGGGTATTTTAATGTTTTTTTCCCAAATGCATGCCTGTTTGCCTTTCCAGGTTTTTGTGCAGGTTTTCAAATTAGTTTACATGTGGATCATAGAAGAGGGGTTATTAGATACCCTCACTGTCTGCCATCCATGGAATGAGGGGGGTAAGGGTAGGATTTGTCCACAAAAAATAAAACTAGTTGTTGCATCCCAAGAACAACCAGACAGGTTGTCTGCTGTCAACCCATCTGGTCATATTGTAGTAATGAGCCTGATTTCTTAAAGCTTGCCAAGACTAGAGAAGATGGACTATCATAGATGAACTTGGGTGATCCATCAAACCTGGAATGGATCTGGTCCAGGCTTGAAATCATTTGCCATCAAATAGCAAATGATTTTTTAGAAATCCATTCCAGGTTTTCTGGATTATCTAGGTTCCCCCATGATAGTCTATCTTTTCCAGTCTTGGTGAGCTTTAATAAATCAGGCCCAATATATCAGAGCCAATGTCTTTGGTAATAACAGACAACTTTGTAGATAAGAACTTGCCTGCTAATAAAACTAGTGTGCTTGACGCAATGGGTCAGATTTATTAAAGCTCTCCAAGGCTGGGGAAGATACACTTTCATCAGTTAATCTGGGAATGCATGTCTTAGTCATTTGCTATTTGTTAGCAAATGTTTTCAAACCTGGACGAGATCTTTTCCAGGTTTGCTGGATCATCCATGTTCACTGATGAAAGTGTATCTTCCCCAGCCTCGGAGAGCTTTAATAAAAAAGGCTATTGTTTGTTTATATTGCTTAAAGCAGTATTTCTCAATCCAGAGGTTGCTTGAGCAATGAGCAATGTGTGTTCAATTTAACTGATACCAATGATCTTTTTGCTATCATTCTTACCACTGACCACCAAGCTAATACTGTGAGAGGTGGTTATAATTATAGCAGGAGTTCCTTAAAGACCTGAAAGTTATTTCAAGGCATTCCTCCCATTTTAAAAAGTTGGGAAACACTGGCTTAAGTGATAAGTGCGCCTAAATTTACCCTGCACTTATCCAGTCTGAGGTAACCTAACCTAGCCTCTTGCTCCCTGCCCCATAAATGCTTACTTCATAAGGTCCCAAAAGTCATGGTTGTGCCACTTGTTTACACCCACCAGTCTCATAGACCTCAAAAGTGCCATATCCTGAGGTAACAGACCAAAGTAAATGGGCCCTATAAAAGAGCGGTAAACATGGGAAGAGTGGAAGATGTAAGCAAATTGTGACATTGTTGTAGGTTAGGTCAGAGTAAGGGAAATGGTTAGGTAAATAAGTGCAGAGTATATAAAAGTGCATTTGCCTTTTAAACTTTTTTTCAAAAAAAAACTGTTGCCTAAAATTGTAAGCTGGAGTTAGGTTTCATTTGTTTGTTACCTACTTAAAGTTAATCTAAGACTACAAGGGAGTAGAATAAACAGATATATAAATGGGATCAATGTGATAAAGCATTAATGCTAGAGACTGAATGCAATATTTACCTCATGTATATATTGCTCATAGATCTAACCAAACAAACATAACAGGCTATTTGCTTATCTGGCAGCTTATCTGGGAGCTTTGGAAGTTGCACAAAGCATTTGACATTATAACAGAGTAATTGTATAATTATTCAATTTACAAAGTAGAGTGTGTAGTAGCTTGGTAGATGTAACTGATAAAATTACTGTTAGGTATCATTAATACTCACCTAAGGTATGCAATTTGGAAGGTTCCCAGGTACCATATGTAGTTTAAACCAATCTTGCAACTGAACAAGTGGATAAGCATGAAGTTTATGAAGGACATATAATTGCAAAAGGTCATAGACCTTTTGAAATATATTGATTTGCCAGGTAAGAATTTGCTAAGGGGAACTGAACATTCCACTTACATGTATTCCACTGAGCAACAAACCATAATGCACAGCTGAAACTGTCATGGTTTAGATGACCAGTATAGGTAAAAGGAGCATATAATGTATACAAAAGGTCCCTATAAATGTAAATATTCATTGACCAATGGTCATTTTAATATGAGTTCCAAAGCCTCTGGACATTCTAATTAGGGCTGTTAGAGCACTCAGGACCCCAAGGGAAATTTGACATGTGCTATCATTTACACATCTGATGCTAAGATCATTTATTTTTCTTACTGCCTAATTGACAGAAAACATTGAGAAACAAAAATCTATATTACTAGTCTGCAACCATTTAAAACCACCAAGTAGACACACAGAGGGCCTAGGGACAATTGATAATTTATTCAACTATCCCTGCATTTTCTGAACACTATATGTGTGTCTGTATGTATATATATATTTATATGTGTATATATATATATATCGGTTATTATAAATTGTGTAGATACCTATTTATAGACTACTAGGAGTCACATCAAGAAAAAGTAAAAGCCACATGTTTAAAGAAAACCTTTGGTGAATATTTCATATCCATGTTTAGTATAATTTCCAGAGGTAAAAGGAAGCCTAACAATTATTTTCTTTTGAACATGGCACAATCATTTTATTTTATTATTGTTGTTTGCTTTCTTGAATATTCAGATCTTTGGATCTTTTGGCTTTGACTGTGTATATATTTATTCTTCCATAAAAAATCTACTTAGGCCTTCACATAGTGATGCTCTTATGTTTATTAAATAACAAATTTTCTACTAATATACAGTTAGGTCCATAAATATTTGGACGGACAACTTTTTTCTAATTTTGGTTCTGTACATTACCACAATTATTTTAAATGAAACAAGTTGAACTGCAGACTTTCAGCTTTAATTCGGTGGGTTTAACAAAAAAAAAATTGCATAAAAATGTGAGGAACTAAAGCCTTTTTTTTTTACACAATAACTTCATTTCAGGGGCTCAAAAGTAATTGGACAAATTAAAAAGCTGAAAATAAAATGTTCATTTCTAATACTTGGTTGAAAACCCTTTGCTGGCAATGACAGCCAGTAGTATTGAACTCATGGACATCTCCAGATGCTGGGTTTCCTCCTTTTTATTGCTCTGCCAGGCCTTTACTGCAGCAGCTTTCAGTTGTTGTTTGTTTGTAGGCCTTTCTGTCCGAAGTTTAGTCTTCAAGTGAAATGCATGCTCAATTGGGTTCAGATCAGGTGACTGACTTGGCCATTCAAGAATATTTCACTTCTTTGCTTTAATAAACTCCTGGGTTGCTTTGGCTGTATGTTTTGGGTCATTGTCCATCTGTATTATGAAACGCCTCCCAATCAATGTGACTGCATTTAGCTGGATTTGAGCAGACAGTATGTCTCTGAACACCTCAGAATTCATTCAGCTTCCCCTGTCCTGTGTCACATCATGGCGTGCATGGTTGCCAGTGTCCCAGTGCCACTGGCAGCCATGCACGCCCAAGCCATCACACTGCCTCCGCCATGTTTTACAGATGATGTGGTATGCTTTGGATCATGAGCTGTTCCACGCCTTCTCCATACTTTTTTCTTGCCATCATTCTGGTAAAGGTTGATCTTGGTTTCATCTGTCCAAAGAATGTTTTTTTTTCCAGAACTGTGCTGGCTTTTTTAGATGTTTTTGAGCAAAGTCCAATCTAGCCTTTCTATTCTTGAGGCTTATGAGTGGCTTGCACCTTGCAGTGCACCTTCTGTATTTACTTTCATGCAGTTTTCTCTTTATGGTAGACTTGCATATCAATATGCCTACTTCCTGGAGAGTGTTGTTTACTTGGTTGGCTATTGTGAAGGGGTTTCTCCTCACCATGGAAATGATTCTGCGATCATCCACCACTGTTGTCTTCTGTGGACGTCCAGGTCTTTAAAGCTGCGTACACACTTCCAATTTTTGTCGTTGGAAAGGATCTTTCACGATCCTTTCCAACGACAAGGGTGTGCATGATGCATGAACGATGCTGTACATACAGCACCGTTCATGCTCTATGGAGAGGGGAGGGGGGGAGCGACGGAGCGGCACCCTGCTGCGCGCTCTCCCCTTCCCTTTCATTACGATCGGCTGTCGTCCATCGTCCGTGGATCCGGCAGGTCGGTCGTCCGGACGATGGACGACACCGACTGTACACACGGCAGATTTTCACCCGATAATTGGCCGATGCCGATTATCGGGTGATAAAAATCTGACGTGTGTACGTAGCTTTAGTGTTGCTGAGTTCACCAGTGCTTTGTTTCTTTCTCATGATGTACCAAACTGTAGATTTTACCACTCCTACTATTGTACCAATTTTTTGGATGCGTTTTTTCTGTTTTTGCAGCTTAACCTCCCTAGCGGTTCATTTCTTTCCGGTTTTTTATATGTCTAAATGCGCTACATTGTTTTTCATAAAAATGTATTTTACAGTATAATATAATAGCATGAATATAACAAAGTTTAAAACACAAAATCATTTAAAAATAGTAAATTGAATAAATTAAAAAAAATCTTTATTTTTTTAATGTTTTTAAAATTAAAAAAAAAAATACATATTATACTCATACTATTATGAATACTATTAAAAAAATGTTCTTAAAAACAATGTACGGATTTTACACATAAATTCAATGTTTTGCATTCCATACAGTTATTTTGTATTGAATGCAATACAAATGGATTTTGAATTTCCCGCCCCCGCCGGCAACGTACACACGCACCGACGTCTCCGGGAACTCCCCGGTGACTCATCGGGTGCAGAAGCCAGCTGTAGGAAAAAGGAAGAACACAGGGATCATGGCGATGGACAGCACGGGACGCCGGCGGATCAGGTAAGGCTGTATTTACTAATTCTTCCCAAAGGTTTACCTACCCTGGGTGTGACTCAGGGTTACCGCTTTCAGCAACTTTTTTCTACCCCGAGTCACACTCGAGGTTACCGCTAGGAAGGTTAAGGATGGCTTGTTTCACCTGCATAAAGAGCTCCTTTGACCGCATGTTGTCTGTTCACAGCAAATCTTCCACATACAAGTCAATTGTTCAATTACTTTTGAGCCCCTGAAATGAAGTGATTGTGTTAAAAAAAAAAAAAAAAAGGCTTTAGCTCCTTACTTTTTTATGCAATCTTTGGATTCAATCCACTGAATGAAAGCTGAAAGTCTGCAGTTCAACTGCATCTGAGTTGTTTCATTTAAAATTAATTGTGGTAATGAAAAAAAAATTATCTTTCCAAATATTTATAGACCTAACTGTGATGTTTTTCTGTGATGATTGATTGTCTGTTTTTATAAATATTTAGCATTATCTTAAAATTACATTTTTTTTAGGAACAACAGCTGCATATCCTAACCATATTCCAGCAGAACTTTGCAACAGGAAACGCTGGTGTAGAATTAGTTCTGACAATATTGTGAAATATACTTTGGCTGGAAGAACATGTTCTTTAACACTGAAGGTAAGGGATGATTGCCATACTGTAAAAATAGATAACATCTTACAATGTAATAAATTATGTGGCATTAAACTCCTGTTTAACCCCAGAAAAGTTACTTATATTGTATTACATTGGCAGTTAACATAATGCAGCTCATGCAACACTGCCAGAGAAGCAGTCAATAATAACTGTATGAAAAGCTGGTCCAAGAATAAGCTTTTGCAAAAATAAGGCCATTCACACTGGTGTTAGTTTTCAACAAACTAAGGCAATAATAAATCAAAATTTTAGTGGCAATGCATCAGCAGTGTGAAGCCAAAATGGGCAATAGCTATATAGTTCCATGTTGAATTTTTTCTTTACTTTTACAGTCATAAGTTGTTTTTGGCACATTTACTATAGCAACTAGGAAATCTTTTCATACAGTTGTATATTGATGTACATTTACTATATACACGGGATATATATAAAGGCTGTAGTACATTGGTTGTGTGGTAAAATAATACATTAATCCTTGGTCTTTTTAAGAATATGTTATAATCTATGACATAACTAGAAAGTTAGATAGTACATTTGAAATAATTGAAATATATTATTTCCCAATGTTCTTATGAATTTGTTTACTACTTGTTAAGATGGCCCACAAAGTCAACATGGATGAAAACAAAAATATAGGGGTGCACTAGATCTCTATCAGCAGCATTACAGAGTTTAAAATTCCAGACAAGGAAATTGCAAGTAAAAAACACAAACTGATCTTAATGATGATAAGAATCCAATTAACAATGATCATCAGAAAATACTTTACTATCACTGTAAAGTTTGCATGCCAAATACAATACTGAAACCCCATGCTTGTCAAAGAACTGTGCATGGATTAAAATGCTACAGACTATTATGATGAATTTCGCTTTCTGGAACACTTTTGCAATAAAAAAGATTTTGTATAACCGATTTCACTAGTCCTTGGGTAGGAAGACATTTACAAGTTTGGATAGGCCTAATTCATACCATTAGACAGTTGTCCTTTTACACAAGCCAATTTCTGTACATATGCAATACGCCAAGATCCCGGAGTGTATCGCTCTAAGATTGCAAATGATTTTAAGTCCAGGTTTGCTAGCTCATCCAGCTTCACCCACGATAGCCTATCTTCTCTAGACTTGGAGAGCTTTAAAAAATCTGGCCAATAGATGTCAACTTTTACCAAAAACCTTCTTGTGTGAGCCAATCTTAAAATCTATAGATTTTTATGACCAGTATCTTCTAGCTGTGTGTAAATGATTTAAGTAATGTGTATGTTTTTTATAAATTACCATGCATGTTATTTATCTGGCTAAAATCCTTTAATATCTAAAATCCCCAAGTGGTTAGAAAGAATTTGCTGCAATAAAAAAAAAATTGTGCCTGTGCAATACAGAATATTCACATACATGTACATTGCTTAGGAAATAAAAGGTATAAGCTTACTGTATGTTCCATTGCATGATATAATAGTTCTACTTTGCAAAGTTGAAATCCTGTCTGTTTGTTCCATATTCATTCACTCAACCTACAATTTTTCACACATCTGCAATCAATCTTTGATGCATAGGTTACTTTTGTGCTTCATAATTGCCACTGTTGTCTGTACAATAATTATTGTTACCAGGGCAACAGGTCTCTGTGACTGCTTTACACATATTCACAAACGGTATTAGTGGGCGTTTTGGTCACATATTCCTGAGTACTGTGTGAAAAACTGTTATTTTCTGGACAATAAACTCTTTTAAAGCAAAACATGTTCACACACCATAAAAAGGACTAAAAAGCAGACATATACCATGCATGTTTTTGTACTTTAGACCAGTTTTTCTTTGTCAGCATATATCTGGTCTAAAAGACCTATCTATGTTTTCTTCCATGTTTAGCCATTATTGAGTATTATGCAATATTTGTTTCAGATACAGTTTTAAAATTAGGAAATTAGATTGTTATACATTATTGAAAGCTATGAAAGTTATGCATTGTATTAAATAATATTTATATATATATATATATATATATATATATATATACAGCATTTTAACACCATCAGCAATCACATGGCAACAACTCAATGCATTTAGGTGTATAAGCATTGTCAAGATAATGTGTTGTAGTTCAAATCAAGCAGAATAGGGAAGGAAGGTGATTTAAGTGTCTTTGAATATGGCATAGTTGTTGGTGCCAGACAGGCTGGTTTGAGTATTTCAGAAACAGCTGAGCTGCTGGGATTGTCACACTCCATGATCTCTAGGGTTTACAGAGAATAAGGAAATAAAATATCCAGTAAGCTGCAGTTCTCTAGGGGAAATGCCTTGCTGATGCCAGAGGATAATTGCCAGACTGGTTTGAGCTGATAGAAAGACATAAGCAACTCAAATGCCCACTTTTATTATGGGCATACTTGCTTTTGTGTCTTGAGAAAGACAGCCTAGACCAGGGGTGCCCACACTGTTTTGGCTTGCGAGCTACTTTTAAAATGACCAAGTCAAAATGATCTACCAACAATAAAAACTTGGATTTAATAACTCATGGGCGCAGTAGAGTTTATTTTGAAAGGCAGGGCTCCACTATCTATTCGCGTTGCCTTTGCGATCCACTGGTAGATCGTGATCCACCTGTTGGGCCCCCCAGGCCTAGCACAAAAATAATAATAATAATAATTTAAGAAAATAAATCCTAGCCAGTTACCAAGACCTCTAGTAGTAGACGTATACCTTACCATCACCAAACTGTTAAAGCCAAAGCTGGTGAAGTCAAAATTGAGAATAATATTATGTGTATGAAGAAAGGTTCTAACCCTTTCTGAATTTCTACATAAATGGCTATGTAAAGTAGAAATAAAAGCAAAACGCTTTCTGGGTTTAAATAGTGTGAGGGTGGTGAGAGTTAGAACTTCTAACACATTTATTCCTGTCTGTATCCCTGTTTTGAAAATTTACTTTAATATCCTTAATCATTTAAAATAACTGGATAATTAGGGCTCCATTTCCACTTTGGTGCCTGGGTTTTCCAAGAGCATTAAAAACACATTTTTATTTTTTTTTTCTATGTGTTTAAAGTGGACCTTTTTTGTATGACATTTTTAAACATGAAATAAATGGGTTGATTACACTTTTTTTATTATATAAATGGTTCTGTTTTAATTAAATACTTTTCTTTTAAATTGGAATACATTTTTTTTTTAATTAGAAAGACCTCATTTCATGCAATGTAAAAAAAGTGCCAATCTCATTTATGCACAGTGAGATCTGCACTTTTTTTACATTTTGAAGAAGAAACATTACCTGATCTTGGGCCTGCACAGTGCAAGATTAAGTGATGTAAGCATAAGCAGAACGAAGATGGCAGATGGCGACTTCCAGTAGCAGCTTGGGATTTTTGTAGAATCAATTAGCAATTGCACAATTATGTGTATGTGTACCTAACCTTTTTTACCATTTGGAGTTGGCAAACAACAGAATGTACATATCCAATGCAGACAAATTCAACAAATTAAAAGCAACTAAGGAGAACAGAGAAAGATGTCTGCAAGGCACTGAATGAAAATATAAAACGTATATGTTCCAAGAAGAAATGGTCAGTGTTGCTAATATGTATTTTAGTTTTTTCATTCCAGAACATTGTGATATTAGTGGTCTTTCAGAAAGAATACTAATTTTTTTTTAGCATTGAGGTTTCCATGGTCATACACAGGACTACTTGAAGATGCAATATACCAAATTTGTAAAACTGGAAAAAAAAAAGCATTTATTAACCTGAAAACTTCCGAATGTTATTTTGGGCTACAATTAAGCTATTTGAAGAAAAAAAATGTAAAAATTCTTTACCAAACTGCTTTTCATAGTGGCATCTCAACTCTGGTAAATGTTAGTACAGGATTGTGTACTTTCTGCACTGATACTTCTGACCTGTGATAAAGTTTTTATTAACTCATTTTGCAGGCATAGAAAAAGTTAGTACTAGGGTTACCTAGAAAAGTGTACCACGCGCTATAGCTTTTTCTTTCTTAGGGACAGAAAATAAGAGCAAATATTCCTAATAAAGTTACAGATAACAGCAGTCTCTTTAACGTTACAACACACTAACCAAAAAAAATGATGACAAAAATAGAAAAACATATATAACAAAAAAGTTAGGCTTCAGGGGGTTGAGAGTAAATGTAATTTCCATTATTATGCTAAAATGTAAAAGTTTGAAGTAAAGTTGATTTTGTTTTGTTCTTTTGTCTTTAAACGTGAAAGTTGTTTGCCAAAAATACAATTGCTGGAAACAGCATAGAGTGTACTCTTGAAATCTATAACGTATATATGCATACCATATTGAAATCTTTTATGTGCCTGCCAAATGTCTGAGCTCTACCCACAGTACCAATTCTGCAAATAGATATTTATGCCTTTCATAGTTAAATCAAAGGATATTTTTAAAAGAGATATTTAAAGTACTCTAAACAAACAGGTGTACAAAACTGCATATCAACATATGAGCAGCTGTTACAAAGTAATCCACAGAGAAGCAGGTTGGTACCATACTCAGTACAATATTGTTCAAACCTTATCATTCTTCTGCAATGTCTGGGTGTGAAGTGAGTATGCATTATAGTATTAACATTAAACTCATATTATATATTATGTAGTTTCTGTGTTGATTCTGCAGGGTCCTGAAGGGATTATGTCTAGTATTCTATAGCATAGTTCACTAGTCTTACCAGAAACATTTTCTCCATAGCACTTGTGTCAAAATAAGTCAAGAGTTTTTTTGGCACCGCAAAATTTATAAACACGGTGCCGTAATGTCAATCTAAAAAATATTGTGGTTGGACCAAGAAGAAATGTGAAAACCCTAGCAGAGACACTGACAAAAAAATCAACTAAGAAAACCGATGTATCAACAGCAATATAGTAGCTGCTAGGCCATGTCCCTTCAAATAGTCTCAAAGTAAAGAAGAAGAAACATGGGACTTTCAACTGTCAATGTATAACATTAACAATAATTTAATCTCAAGCAAATTTTATTCATACATTGTATATAAATAAAGTATAAAATACATTAAAAATAGTCATTTCAAAAGCACAAAATGTGTCATCCAGCCATCCAAGAAGTTAGTTCTAAAGGTGGCTGTAACTATAATTTGCTCTATGACTAACTTCTTGGATGGCAGGTTGACACATTTTGTGTATTTAAAATTACTATTTTTAATGCATTTTATTCCCAATGGGGCTGCCGCAGGGAGATGTACCATGGAAGCGTAAACACACTGCAATCTCACTGCCAGTGTGAATCAGCCCATATTCACAAATATAGCTGCATGTTCATTCCAGACAACAAAACCTGTAAAGCAAATCAACAAAACAAAACAGAATAATATACATATAACACTGATATATTGTAATACATTACTTTAAATTAGGCCAGGGTATACCTAACAAAATCTCTGACTTTCAATTACAATTAAAGCACTTTTCTTTATTTAGCTTTTTAAATGAATTGAGTATTTAAAATGCGATGCCCTCCTTTGCTGTTTATTAGTAGAAACATTCACAACTTATTGCTAGCAAACAGTACAGCTCCACTGTACTTTCAGTACTCGGACAATGGATGCCGCGATTCACATTAAATGATGCTTCTCTAAACTTCTCTGCACCAATTACACCAAATCAGCTAAGGAGAGAAGGAGAACAAATGACAGCAATGTGTCACTGAATGAGCGCTGCAGAAGAACACACATACCTGTTCAAGGTTACTAATTCAAATCACTGATGCAGGTTGGTCAGAATGACAGTCAAGCAAGTAAAATTATAACTATTAACTAATAAATGACTATGTTCTCATCATTTATTGTTTGACTTTATTTTTTTAGCTAGAGTTGTACTTTAAATTTAGTATAATCTAATCTAGCTTCACTTTTTCAGGAATTACAGCAATAACTGCTTTTTAGGTTATTTCTGTTCTATTTCATTAAGAAATTACTTTATGACATGAAATCAGATATTTTTTCCTTGATATCTTTCACTATATCACTTCTAACCAGAATGAACAGGAGGCAGCTTGAGCCTGTACTAGAAAAATGGCAGTGTGCTGACACAAGCAAATAGGAACAAGTAAAACACAAAACACTTTAATAAACCTGGTAAAAATGCTATACACTCCTGAGAGTTTCCAGTGGTCTTTCGAACTTGGATTAATAACAAAGATCTCAAAACACTACCAAATAAGATTTAATAGCATGGATGTGCGGCTCAGACTGAACCCTTTGATATTCTGGCTTTCTTAAGCTGCGTACACACGTCCAATTTTTATCGTTGGAAATGAACGACGAACGACCGATTGGCCAAAAATCGTTTGTAAAAAAAGTAACCAACGACGCCGACGAACGAGGATAGTCGTTGGAAATGAACGACCGGACCGGCGGA
>NC_092862.1:56002184-56117219 GCF_032062135.1 Pyxicephalus adspersus | reverse complement strand
GTGTCGTTATCTGTATGTACAGGATCGGTGCTATACGATCGTTCGCAGATATCGTGCAGGATCGTTCGTCGTTCGTTTACAAACGATAATAATTGAAAGTGTGTACGTAGCTTTAGGAATTGTCAAATCCTGGGTTCTGTATTTTTATGATTAGAAAGATATAGAGATTATTCTTCTTCCATGTAATAGGAACACATAAGGCTGTTAGGAAATTGCCATAAGCTAATTTTAATGGGTTATAATATGTCATTATCAGTGAAATACAAGTGCTTACATATATATTCTACCTCAATTCTTGAAACACAACTACCTTTAGAAAAGCTGCATAGGAAAACTTTGATTACTCTTGACAATGCTGCAAAAATGTAATTGAAGGTTGATATTTATTCACATATGTATCACAGCATATTCCAGTAGAAGTATTGGTTCCTTAAAAGACTACCGAGTCAGTCATAATTTAATATGATCACAGCTTGCTAAATTGATCACTTCAAGTTCCTAACATTTTTAAAAAGGGACCTGGTTCAACTACAATTAAATAACCCATCTCACCATTTTTTTAGTTCCAGAAGATTACATTGGACACCCACATTGTGACTGTGCTGGATATATTTAACTGGTTGAATATATTTTTGCCCACAAGCCCAGACTATGCACATTCAATTATTTCATATTCTGAGAAAGCATTGAAAGTGCTAAAGCCACTATGGAGAAAATAATCTTCAAATTTACAGCTTCCTTTCCTCTTAATTTGTATTACAGGAGAAACTTGCAGCCTGTTAGCCATTTCATATGTTAGACTGAAACCTGACTTCAAAGTCTCTGCTGAGATCTTTGAGTATGAATTGCTTCATAGTACACGCAGCTAGAGGTCAGTGGGGATTAATTTTTATCTTCTTTTATTGCTTGTTAGGAATACAAGAAACAATGTTTACACAATGTACAAATGCTTGCTTAACTAAAGGAGAAGCTGTTCACACAGAAAAGTTAAATGGACGTCCATCCTATGTATTAACATTCACCTTGCAAATTAAAAACCTTAATAAAATATACTTCAAAACTTTACATTGTGAATCAAGCAATATAAACAAAATCTGTATGTCCATGTCATTGAAACCTTGGAGCTGATTGTGTAAAAGGTTGAGAAAGTTCACACAAGTATGTGAAGGTTTACTTTAGTTATCCAACCGTGTCAAAAGAAAATCTTAGGTTCTCTTTCACATGCATATGATTTGATAATTTAGGTGAATATTCCATATTTTATTGTAAACATTTTTAACTTCTTTAGTAAATCGGTCTGCCTATTGTAAAGGATTTTAAAGTAAACTGTCACAAAAGAAGACATGCCTAGCTGATATGCTGACCCAATGGCTTTAGGAGTTCCTGAGTGACTGACTGTAAAGCAAGCATTCTATTTTGCAAAGTCAGAGGAAACTCAGAAGTGCTTGCATGCATACTTGTTTAAGGTCAATCATTGAAACTACTAAAGCAGGATGGTTAAAATGACAGTCAAACAAATAAAACTAATATTATTTATTGTGTGAATATGTTTATTTCCTTTAGTAAAGCAGCCTACACAAGTATACATCAGCTCCTGATTGCGCACATTACATATTTTTTTGTGCTAAACAGAAGAAGCAATAACATTTTGTAGCATAAATGTACTATTTATAATTGTGTTTTTCTATCATTTTCACTGTTTTGCAATTTTACATTTTAAATATTTTTTGTTTGTTAACTTCATACAGTTTTAGCTTTTTTATTTAGTGAGAATTTTAAAAGTTATGTTGTTACATAAATTATATGAAAACACTCTATACATGTAATGGATAATGTGTGTCTTAGTAGACATTTTTGGCACCTGCTTATTTTTCTCCACTAGAGTCTTTGCTCTGAAATCTCCTCCTCTTTTCTCCATGCAAATATACCTGGGATGCCGTACGCCTCTGTTTCCCAAGCCAGGGGCTTGTCATCTGCATTGACAGTTCTGCCATATCTTTGACTTCTTTGGAACCCTTGGATGATGTAACCCTTGCATGTGGAGCTATGCTCTTTACTTCTTTTATCTCTTCTTTGATGAGATGCACCCCGTGATTTATGGCTTGAATCCTCTATTTACTTTCTTCTTAGATAGTTTCTCTCTCTCGCTGGATGCCATGTGTCTTACTGGCTCAGACAACATCCTCTACACCAGTGTTTCTCAACCTTTTTACCATGAAGAACCCCTTACGGGAATCCCTGCTATAATGACTTTATCCACAAATCACAGTACAAATTACAGATGATGATACAGTAGTGTGGTGGTCATTGGGAAGAATGCTTCTGGCCAGTTTGAAGAATGTCACCCATACCGATAGTCAAAAAAATCTTTGTCTGTTATGATAACCTGGGAGGCACAAAATGGCTCATTGCTCAAGTAACACCTAGCAACCTCTGTAGGAGTTCTGTGAAACCCGGGTTGAGAAACACTCCTCTACACAGTTGACACATGTGGACAGTTAGGGACAGGTTGCTAGTGGTCGGGTGAGATCATCCGCTCCATGTACATCAGTTGGCATCTAGCATTCTCTGATCTGTTACAGACCTGTGTCTGCAAGCAATCACTCTATACAGTAGATGTGATTTGACAAGTTTGTGCAGTTTGCTACTCCATGTAAGTTGCCAGGGGAGGCCAAGAAAGGCAAGAAAATTACACTTGCTTATTTACCTTAATACAATTTCTGAATAGGATGTCACTTGTGTGCAAGAAAGTACTGCTTCCTACCATCCCACCATACATTTTATTTAGTATTAACAAATGGGGTTTTCTTCTATCCTCCTTGTCAAGATTGGCCAGCTCTCTAGTATATACGTAAGAGTGTTATTTTAGAAAAATTATAGAACTGGGCCCTGGCTCTGCTTCTCCAAACAATCCATGTTTTAGTAATAATGGACTACAACACTCTTCTTCTTCTTTGGCTGATCCACTTGCACAATTTTGAGTGCTTTGAGAACACTTACCATCAGGAAAGATCCACCTTCCATAAACTTGGAACAGTTTAATACTTCCAACCTAGAATTTAGTTGTCTCATGCAGAGTGATCGGACCACTAGGGGGGCGCTACAAATTGCACAGAGGTGGTGTGAGAAGGGTAAAGGCACAACATCTAAGCAGTTTTCCAAGTCTTCTCCAGAGCTTCTGATGTTGAGGATGTTGCGCCACTGGTACTGCCAGGTTGCGGTCTTTAGGCACTTCAGGGCGGGCAAAACCGGTACCAAATCACAATGCAGAAGGATAGTTGAAGAAGGCTGGTGTTGAGGCAGCAGCAAGCAAGAGAGGTCAGGTCACACGCCAGGGTTCAATTGCCAGAGATCCAGGAGACTGACACTAGTGACACAGGGGCCACTGCGGGCACAAGGAACACAGGAGACACTGGAAGCTAAAGGAGACACAGGTGACTCATGGATATCCACAGGCAGACAGGAACACTGGAACAGCACAGGGAAGTTGGCTGGGAACCAACAGACTGGAAAACGAGGGGTTAACACAGGAGCTGGACAGAGGGAAACTGAATTAAGCAACAGGTGTACAGAAACTGGTACAGAATTAGGGGCTCAGCACAATGGAGTCCAAGCCGTAACCAGGTTTTCTCCAGAGCCTCTGTTGGTAAGGATGTTGCCCTGCTGGTTACGGTTGTGTTGCGGTCCTTGGGCACACCAAGGTGGGCAAGCACGGTACAAAATCACAAGGCAGGCGAATAATCGAGGAAAGCCGGGTTCGAGACAGGAAGCAAAGAACAGAGGTCAGGTCACATGCCAGGGCTCAATTGCCAGGGATCCAGGAGACAGACACTAGAGACACAGGGGCCACTATGGGCACAGGGAACACAGGAGACACTGGAAGCAAAAGGAGGGACAGGTCACTCAGGGATATCCACAGACAGACAGGAACACTGCGACAGCACAGAGAAGTTGGGTGGGAACCAACAGACTAAATACCGAGGGGTTAACGCAGGAGCTGGACAGAGAAAACACAGGTGAACAGGAAGTAGCTCACAGAACTAGGGGCTCGAGACACATTGCACGAACACTGAGTGCAGTGTGTGAGCTAGCTAAATAGCCAGGGCTGGTCAAGAGGCTTTTTCCTGATTGGCCATCGGATTGGACGAAGTTGATAAAGCTTGGAAACAGAGGCACGCCCAGTGTCAGAACTGCCCGCATGTGCGCGAAAGAGGTGTCTGCGCTTTAGTGAGGAAGAGGTAAGAGTGACACCTGTGTTGGGTTAAGAACATCTAATAAGTCCACAAACCTCTTTTTCATTCTTGTTTTCTGAGGACTGTTCTATAGTTTCACTAAGATAACACTTCTGAGGTAGTGGATCTCTGTTAGAATATTTTTTGTGCAATCTTTGTACGGACTCATATTTACATACATATTTATTTATTTTAATGAATGATCGTTCATTTAACCTCTTCCACATAAATTATTTATTTAAATATGGGTAGTTTCTTGTTTTGCCTAATAGGACAATGAACTCTTCATTTTTATGAAGATCAAAAGACATTTATATGATAACCTGATTGTACAATCTCTACTAACTCTAATTTTATTATTAGTTTACTAGTTTGTATTCAGGTCTACTAGCTGCTTTACAAAAGGAAAAATCAGTTTTAGCAGCAACCAGGTACAAGGTATAAAAAGTGAATTACAGAGATAATACTCCCTGAGGTAAACAGGGGTGGAAAAACACCTATAGAAAATCAGGCGGATAATTTAGCTACATTTTACATATGTTTGCAGACAAAATAGGATCTTAATGCATGCCAGGAGTGCACAGTAGACAGGTAATGACTACCCACTCACATTTGAGATACCAAAATGTATGGAAAATGTTCCTAATGTTTATTTTATTGTTAAAGTTCTACTCACACACATAGATTTAATATTCCATATACAGTTCTGTACACATTACAGAATGATCAACAGCAGTTCGTTTCAGTGATTGGGTCCTATCTATCAGACTATAAGTGAAAGACTATATTTAGACACAATATAAATTTATATTTAACACCATTAAAAAAAAGTCTCATATTAGACAGCAGTCCCCCATTAAAGAATAATATGTGCAGTCCTCTACAAACAAAAAAAGTATCAAAGTGGCAGGGTTTCCCTTAAAATTCATATAAAATCTGCAGCTAAGGAAACGTTTGTAACAAATTTATACACAACCCATTCAAATACTGTAACATTCTAGGAATGTCAAAAAGTTGTAGCTGTTTATTTATTTTTTAAATCCAGTCTCTTTCCCTACAAATGCAACCCTTTAACAGTTATTTCCTCATTGTCGGTACCACTTTTAGTTTTTTCTTCATTTTGTTCTTGTATTTTGTTTTATCTAATATAATTTTAGTTACTTTGTTAGCACAGGATTTTACTATTGGTACCTTAGTATAATATATACCCAAATGTGTAGTTCTTGAGTTCAGTACTCATGGTAAAGGAAGAACCCCTAAAGTATTAAAAAGCTTGCATTTCTCTTAAATATTTTAAGTTGGGTGATATATAGCATCCTTGATTTCATTTTTAGCTTGGTACTTAATTCTGCTGCCCAACAAATTGTATAAAGTAGGCATCTTTTGCTTTTTGGAATTGCAGAGGATCTTACGTTCAGTTTCCTATACTATAATTCATGTGATATTTGCCATAACAGCAAAACAAATGAGAAATGTCCTACGAGTGAGTCGTAGGTAGATAGGTAAAAGTAGAGGGAATGCAATATTTTACTTTTGCATTATTCTATCAAGGTATTAGGAGGGGTGAAAGGAATACCTATTTTTATATAGACAAAACCATGGTTATTAAGGTTGATTTAATCTAACTAAAAAAATGTGAATAGTAATTTCAATTAAGCAATGATGTAAAAAACATTTGCACAAAAATGGGTATTCCTAAAATGAATTTTTGTGAACCATGAACAATATATATATATTTAAGTGCAGGAAACTGTTCATTATTTGAAGTGCAATAGTTCTTGGTTGTAGTGTAGAGGGAAATCGTCACCCTACTATTCAGCCCAATCTGTCCCTGTCTTAATATTACTAATTTGGTGCATTAGTTTGGAAATTACCCAGGATGGCTGGCCTGAAAGTGGCCTGTAGAAATTTATAACATAGCAGGTGCTCACCAGGTATGTCATCCATCCAGGTATCTGGCACATGGCTCACAAGACACTAGCAGTCATTTTGTCTGCTATAAAAATGTAAATATTTAAATATATGCCAAGGCATTTGTACAGATTCAAAAATGTTATTTTTTTACAATCAAATAGCAAAGACAACAAAGCATAAAATATTCCAGATGTGAGAATAAGATGCATTACCACTTAATGTATTCATTTATGAACGATCAAACATAAACCACAAACAAGAAGTCCTGAGGACTTTTAAAATTAAAGATAGAATATATAGTTTAAAAATGTAAACATACAAAACATACACATATACATGTGAAATGTCAGCCAATGAATGCACAGCTGTTTTTAAGCCACACAATAAAACCATGAACAAAGGCAGAAACTATAAAAGCAGTAACTGCTTGGGGTCATAGCACATAATAAAATAATAATGAATCTTCCCCAGTGAGCAAAATTAAATCTAAGATTCATGTTTATGTTCACAGAACACGCAAGGCATTTTCAGAGTGTAGCATGGACCATCAGTTGTGTTTTTCTTTCCAGCTGTGCTCAAATATAGAAAAACAAACATAACACGAAATAGGGAGTTATCGGGAACTCAAAAGTTCAATTGTATTTCTAATTTAAATGTTATTGCAGGTACAAAAGATATAGAACTCATTTATTTTAACAGATAAAAAAAGGGAAATACAGTAATTTAGTCAGCATCCATTATACTCGGCCTTATGTAAAATGGAGGGACCAGCCTAAAGGGTGATTCTATGCCTGCCATCTATCACACTCTGTCCCTGTATTCATTAACTGTAGCCATGGTAGTATGGATGATACACATATTTTAAGGTTGAACTATCTCAGTGTTTGATTTGGGCAAAAAGGAGAAACATGTCTGCTTCAGGATCTTTGACACATCTTTGATTTAACCAACCCTTACTGCCTGCCTCGATGGGCTTGTATTGATGGTATCGGTTTGACGTTAGTTTGAGACTATTCTAAGGTAAATGAGAATTCACTGAATGATGCATTGGACTAGCAGTTAACTTCCTTCTACCTGCTGCTGGATTTTTCATTCCCATAGATTTATGGGAATGCAAAACCAGTCTGACACAAAAAATAGTAGTTAGTCACATTCAATTGGACTTGTTCAGAACTTTCACAGAGATATATCCTATGTGCATGTGCTATGTACAGTATATTCTATTATTGGAATTAAACTAAGCATGTCTGTACTTATTAGTTCACTGGCCCTGATTTATTAAAGTTCTCCAAGGCTGGAGAGGATACACTTTTATCAGTGAAGCTGGTTGATCCAGCAGACCTGGAATGGGTCTGGTCCAGGATTGAAAACAAATAGTTAATGACTTTTAGGAAATCCATTCCAGGTTTGCTGGATTACCCAGCTTCACAGGTGAAAGTGTATTCTCTCCAGCCTTGGAGAACTTTAATAAATCAGGGTCAGTAACCACATGTCCACCAGTAAGTCTAATTAACTACTTAATACCAAAACCATACATTCCCCAAGCATCGGTGGGGATGAATTTATTATCACAATGAAGTGTTTTACTTTCTTATATACCTTTTTTAAAAATACTGTTTACAGCACAACAATTATTGTTAATGTGTACATTGCTCTAAAATCATAGGTCATTTCAATGTCTATAAATTTGCCTAGGACAGCATTGGTATTCAAGAAGAGACAAATCAAAAATGCATATACATAAGTAGCACTAGTAAACACCATTGACATTTTCATTAAAGAATGGCTATGTTATGAGTTAAAAAAGGCCTGACATAAGCAGGGAGCTGGGATCAAGGACAGTCAATTGGAAATACTGTAAAATTGCAAATATCTACCATTACACCAAGAGTTGACAAATGATAAAATCAATAGTTATGATAAACTACTAAGAGATGAACAACTATAAATGTCTATTTCTGAAATTTCATTATATTCAATCCTACATATGGAATAAGATATATACGCTATACTTACATAATGATTTAAAGCTCTATGTGAAAACATATTGACTTACAACCTGTAGTGGTTACACTTTAAAGAATGGCTTCCTGGAAATGCCATATCACTCGTTGACCATAAAACCATGTTTTCCTACAGTAAATCTGATGTGATATGCAAAAAAGATCTCATCACGAAGGTATAATAATAAAAAGGCTGCTTATGTGATTTGTTGAATGTTTGTGATTTTTAAAGTTTCCCTATTTTCTGCAACTACGTGCTATATCACTTTATCTTTAAAATGTCTTTAGTTTACTAACGACTATTTTATCGAAGAAAAGACATAACTTGCCAGTTTAGTTTATGCTGAAGCAAGTACATCCTCATTTCATGTTGTTGCTGGTAAAAGCAAATAGACTAGGAACTAAATTTAGGTTGTATATTGTAACATGTATGGTCAGCATTAAAGAAGAATTAAGCTGGGAACACACGTGCAATAATTTTCGTTGGAAAGGATTATTCACGATCCATAAATGAGCTCTGTACATACAGTGCCGTTCTGCTCTGTGGAGAGGGGAGGGGGAGAAGGACGGAGCGGCACCCTGCTGCGTGCTCTCCCCCTTCGCTTCCATTACGATCGTTCGTCATCCATCGTCCGTGAATCCGCCAGGATGGTTGTTCGGATCATGAACGGAGGGGACTGTACACACATCAGATTTTCATCCAATATCGGCCCTGAGCCGATTATCGGACGAGAAGCATTGGACGCGTGTACCTAGCTTTAAACTCGTTGCTGGGCGATGAGTTTGTGCCATAATCAGCAAAGTGTGCACAGCATGCGCAGGAGTTGCATTGTCTCCATCAGCACCACCACACACAGAGCTGAGCTCTACACTACATGGCACACAGTGTACGTGTACAACGTTGCACGTCTCTTTTGTCAATAAGCTTTACCTCCTGGTGACTTTTTGCTTTTTTGAGTTTAGGCCCACTTTAATGTTTCTCTAAACACTAAAATCTGTGTGCAAAGCACATAATGTTTGCAAAATCAATTTCAAGAGAACTCTTTACACCTGATCTGAAAAAAGATCTGTTCTTTTTTATGTAGCATTAGTGCCTTTGTTGTCATTATTTTGCAATGAATATTTCAAACATTGAATATACAGTGTCTGCTGACAGTTTACAACTGATTAATAAGCATCTGACACATTAATTAAATGAGAAGTGGCGGTGATCGGAAACACATTTATCATGTCGCAGTCTATATTCCGCAGCATTGGAGAGGACCTGCTATGCACTGTATGCCACACTTATCTACAGTACTGTTATACAGTAAATTCCATAATAACACACAGGAAAATATTCAGTGAGTGAGCAGATTAGCATTTTCCATCAGAGAAAATGAAAGCCTTTTGCAAGCTTCACAACACTTACATTAAGCTGCTTTACATATTTTCCAGATAAATTGCTGCTTTGTTTATTAACGCAAAGGGTGACATATTTACCTAGCATAATTGTGTTGTAGAAAAGCATAAACTGGTAATAAACACATAAATAACTTTAATGTGTGTTCAGCAAAGGGGTATATTGTTTACTTCATCCATGCTATTCCAAAATAATTTACTGTAAACTACTGTATTTGATTAGCAACAAAGTTAGTATAATATATAAAAATAATATAGAGATTTTAGAAAGCTATTATTTTCCTGTGTTTGAAGATATCAATATTAAGATACTTCTGAACAATGACAAAATAATCAGAGATATGTTTTTTTTTTAGATTTTAGGCTCCTTGGTGCAGGGTCTTCTCCTTCTGTATCTGTCTGTCATCTGCTACCCGTTTTTAATGTACAGCGCTGCGTAATATGTTGGTGCTATATAAATACAGTTTATTATTAATAATTTTTAATAATAATGTTATGTTGCCACATAAAGCATGCCTAAAAATGCCTGTACATTAGATATTGTACTTGTTCATTTCCAGGGATAAAACGCTGGAGTATTCTAATTTTTACCCAATTTGCACATTTCTAGTTCAGGGAATGCGAGGCAAATGCCTCATAGAGTTTGATATGCAGTGGCAGGTAAGCTGTGTTCTGTAGGGAAAGGACGAGAGAAAACTGACAACATAATAAATGCATTTATTAGTAATCTATGGAGATAATTTCTACTTCAAGGACAGTCAGACTGCTATTCCTTTGGGATTTCTGTGAAGTTCAACTATAATAGCAGATAAGCCATTATATATAGGTCAGTTATACAAACATTTGTCAGTCATACCTGTGACATTAAAAGGATTACTTCATTATTTGTCCTCAAGGTATTTGCTATTGGCTGTCAAATGATTTTAATCCTGGACCAGATCTATTCTAGGTATGCTGGATCACCTGGGTTCTCCCTTATTACTCAGTTTTCCGGTCTTGGAGAGCTTTAATAAATCAGGCCCAATGTGTAGCAATAATCATTTGCAACCCCTATTTATATTTCAATATTTTTATTGAATTTTCACAAAAATATAGGTACATGTATTTCAACACAAAAACAAAACGAGATAATACAAAATTATCAAAACTAGGGTCAGCAGGGTACAAACATATTCTTGACGACCTCAATGTTCAAAGTGACAAGGAGAAAACCATATACAACAGTGGTTTGAACAATGAATAAACCAAAATTGCAACCCCATTATGGAAAAAAAAAAAAGAAGAAAAGATAAAAGACAACGACAAACATGGAACAAGTAAACAACCGGGAGGGGGAGGGGAAGGAAGGAAGAGGAAGTCGCTCTAAACAGTAACACTAGTGTATAATGATTCGTGTTAATGTCCAGAAAAAAAGAAAAAAAAATTTCATTACTTATTATTAAATGCGATCCAAGGTTCCCATATATCATCAAATTTATCCAACGTGTGTTGTAGCGTGTGAGTCAATCTATCGTTGACCATAATCCAGTTCAGTTTGTTATATAAAGGGTCCAAGGATATCAAAGGGGACCTCCACGCCTTGGCCAGAGAGATTCTGCCTGCTAATAATATCAAACGAATCAGCTTTTTTAAGGGAGCTGAAAGGGACAGGTCAAGCCTGCCAAATAGCACTGCTTCCACAGTGCTGCTAATCGTTTGATGGAGAATGTTAGATATCATATCAAACACCTCATCCCAATACCGCCTGGCTATAGGACATGACCACCAAATATGTAGCATAGAGCCTCTGGAATTACAGCCCCGAAAACAAAGAGGAGAAGTTGAGGGGAACATTTTCGCTAATCTGTCCGGAGTGAGATACCACCTAAGAGCCACCTTGTAATTGGCTTCTATTATTGCAGAGTTCAGAGAGATCCTGGAAAGGGAGTCTATCGTATCCCACCAATCTTCCAACTCCCATGTAATACCCAATTCGGATTCCCAAATCTTCATATAGAGCAATTTATCAGTAGGGGTCACTAAGGCCGAATAGATTACTGAGATTTGCCCTTTGGTTGAGGCTAGAGAGAGGCACGTACTTTCAAATGCAGAGGAGCGCATGGGCTTTGGCGCCGCCTTAATTACTTGCAACCCCTATTTAATGTACAGCGCCCTGTAATATGTTGGAGCTATTTAAATATTGTCTAATAATATCATTATTATTATTATTATTAATAATAATAATAATAATAATAATAATAATGGCGATGTGAGTCCCTACTTTAATCTTAGGTTCGTATTTACCTAATTCAAACCTTTCTTATATTTTAAGATTTCCATAATGTCCCACATTTTCGTTTTTTTTGGTCTGAAAAATATCAAGTTCTTTTGGTGTTTTTGAAAATTATCTACACAGAGGGTCAGGACTAAATCCTCCTCCTGGTGATCCCTTTAGTGATACACCCCAAAATGTTATCTGCTTTCTCCATTGACTTCTTGCACTTTTTGTAAATTTTACACATTTCTGAAATGAGCACCTCAAATATTTTTTTCTCTGTAGTTCTAGCCAGCACTGTACCCCAATATTATTTTTGTTAGTGGAATCAATTCCATATGTGAATTATTTTGCATTTTGAAAGTTTAAACTGCAGTTACCATTGCCTTGGCCAATCATCCAGCATTGCCAAATCAAGTTCCATGTTACAAATACCCCCAAGAATATCAAGCATACTGCACAGCTTTGTGTCATCAGCAAAAAGACAAACTTCAAATCTCCAGTTGTATCACTTACAAATAGATACATGATACATGATACATAAATAGAACATGAACTAGTAGAGAGCCTGGGCATACACCATTAGTAATTGTTTTCTGTACTGAATGGATCTCATAAACACTAATCTCCTATTGCTCTTTAGCCTGTTGTGTATCCACTCAACCACCCAATAGGTAAATTCTCGCTTGTACAACTTTTTATCACATAATTATACATGACTCTTTCAAATACTACCTGTATTCTACCTGTGTGCGGGAAATGTGGTCTGCGGCTCTGACCGGTATGCCCCGCCCCACCAGCGGGGTTCTTCTGCTTACTCCACTCGGTGGTGCACCGGCCAGAATCGCGGGCTACCGATAGACGACCGCTGATATAAAGCATACTATGGAAAACATATGTGAACAATTTTTTATCCTCTCTCAAAGTACTATGGCTCTGATTTATTAAAGTTCTCCAAGGCTGGAGAGAATACACTTTCATCAGTGAAGCTGGGTGATCCAGCAAACCTGAAATGGAGCTGATCCAGGATTGAAAACATTTGCTAACAAATAGCTAATAACTTTAGGAAATCCATTCTAGGTTTGCTGGATTACCCAGCTTCACTGACGAAAGTGTATTCTCTCCAGCCTTGAAGAACTTAAATCAGGGCCTATGAGTGGCAGACGTCTTACCAGGACTGTTACCAAGAATAATGGACTCTCAGGTATCCACATGTCACCAGTTTTATTGCCATACTGCCATGTTCTAGCAATTCATATCTTCAAATTAATTGACAGGTAAGTCTGAAAGCTTTGTGCTGCAATCTGGTTGATTGGTAAATTATTATTGTGAAAATGAGAACCTATATACTGTTATAAAGACTTATGGAATCACAATCAAAATTAGGTATGTCCACAGCATCATCCGAATCCAAAACATTTGTAACATGAACAAAAATGTACAGGTAGTCCCTGGATTAAGGACATCCAACATATGGACAACTCCTAGATAAGAACGGGCCTTCCCTGCTTGCTCGTGTGCAGAACGGAGGCTTGAGGGGGGAGGGGTGGTTTGCATGACTTGCAGGATAAATTTTGCTAAACCCAGCTGAGGTTGTGGGTGATCTTAGGGGGGTGAGCTCTTTCTGCAGCCTCTTTTATCTCTTTAAAGACCAAGACAAACTCTGCAGTTGTTTCTTTTTGCATTTACAAATTCAACTTAAGAACAAACCTACAGTCCCTATCTCGTATGTGACCTGGGGACTACCTGTACTCAGATTAGTGTGAAATGCTCTGCCCTTGGTAGGGTTCTGCTTCCTTAGGTACAGCAAGATATGTGTTTTTAAACGATTATTGACTAATTACTTACTACTTTATAGTTCTGCAATATTTTACCATTTAAAACATAAAACATTTTATAGGCTGTCATTCTAGAAACCACTCTGTGGGTGGAGACGTGCATGGGGCGCAGGGTCTAAGCAGTAGCTTGGTCTTCTCCAGAGTCTCTGAAGGTGAGGATATTGTGCGGCAAGCTACTGCCAGGTTGCGGCCCCCGTGCCCGCTAAGGCAGGTGACTGTTAACGAGCAGGAACCAAACGTAGTGCAAAAGGGGAATCCAGGAGAGTAGTCAGATGAGCCAAAAAGTCAGGCCAGGCAGCGAACAAGGTTGGTCAGTAAACAAGCAAGAGGTCAGGGCAGGCAGCAAACAGGAGTAGTCAGGAAACAAGCCAGGGTCAGTACACAGAGAATCTGGAACAGTATAAACAAACAATAGGAACCTGGAAGCAGAGCCAAACGAAGGAGGCACAGATAGTCTGAATCTGCGGGGATCGCAATGGAACTGCAGATGAACTGTCAATGGAGTTCCCCCATTGAGAGTTCATCTGCAGTTCAGTTCCCACGGTCATTGGGGGGACCGTGGGAACTTAGCGGTCACAGCTGATTGGAGGAGGTACGCGAGTGCTATCAATCAGCTGTGACTGCAGATGAACTGCTGTTCCGTATGTGTTCTAGTGTATCAGTTAGGCTAGGGCTGAGAGAGCAATCGGGAGTGGAGCTGTTCAAATTCGGCGTTCAATCACCTGAAAAATATCGGGCTACTCGAATAGCTGCCCAATCAAACACTCAGGTATTCGACCAACACTATATATATATATATATATATATATATATATATATGTTTTGGGGATAAATATGTTTTCTGTTACCAATATAATCTTCGAGAGAGTATTTACCTTTTACCTATTTATTTAACCTCTAGTGCCCTGGGATCGCAGTGGATTCTCAGGGCTGCATTCATTCTTGCAGCTCGAGAATCCTCCTGTTTGTGATCTGCGGGCACTAGAGGTTAAATACCCTCTAGTGCCCGGGGAGTTTCTCCATTAAGAGTTTATCTTTAGTTCAGTTCCCACAGTCACCGGGCTGATAAGTAAGTAAGTGTGGTCATAGCTGTTAGGAGGAGGTACGCAAGTCTTTTGGATAGAGAATCTTTATCCAAGAACACATACTACAGTTATGCTAGGGGTGCAAGAGCAATCAGGGGAGCAAAGATGTCCGTTCCGCTCCCCTGATTGCTCCTGCAGTTCCAGACATTCGCAAAAGAAAAACTGAATTCCCCCCCATAAACTTTAATGGTGTTGGAATTCGGCGTTCGATCACTCGAAAAATATCGGGCTATTGGATCAAATAGCTGCCGAATCAAACACTCAGCTATTCGACCAACACTATATATATAGATATATATACATAAATATATATATATATATTTATTTACCTGTGTTTTGGGGATAAATATGGTTTCTGTTACCAATATTATCTTCAAGGGGGTATTTACTATTCTGCATATTTTATTGGCAAGAAAAATTAATTGTAAGCATACACTATCAATTTCTGTTGCATGAATCGATTGTTAGAAAACATTTCAGCTGAACGATCGTTGTACAGACAGGCTGCTTGGCTCTCTGCAGTGCAGAGTAATAAGCCAATCTTCTGATTCATTCAGATGTGTATAACTTGAGTTTCAGCCATTCAGCTCCATAACCAAGATGTTTTTAGCAACAAACTTAACAATTTCCTATCCAGAGCTTTTTTAGAAGCCTAGATACCCAGAGCAAGTTTAGTAGTATCAGTATGCATAAATAACTATACAATAATAGAGTGACTCCCTATTTATTGTACAGTGTTGTGTAATGTGAATAAATACTGTTTATTAATAATTATAATAATAACTAATTTTTCTGATTGATAGATGGTCTGTGAAGTGGGAACACACAGTGTTACACATTCCTAGTTTTCTACTGAAAGCCCAATTATTTCTCCACAACATAGGGCAATTTTTCATTTGTGAAATCTTAAACACAATTTGTTGGTTCAAAAAAGTGAAATTAAAAAACAGCATTTTTCCTGAATAGGGAAATGACATTTGTAGTATTAATCATAAAAGCATTAAAATACATTTTTAGTTTTGAACATACTAAAACAAAGTGGTGGTCGCCAACTTTTTTAGTCCCGCGGACCACTAAAATTACCGGCTTCTAACCACGCATGCGCGGGGAGCCAGTTGTCACTCAAAGAGGGAGAAACTGTGTGCGGGGAATGTGGTCTGCGACTCCGACCGGTATGCCCCACCCCGCCAGCGGGGTTCTTCTCCTTACTCCGCTCGGTGGTGCACCGGCCAGAATCGCGGGCTACCGATAGACGACCGCTGATATAAAGCATACTATAGAAAACATATGTGAACAATTTTCTATCCTCTCACAAAGTACTTTGGCTCTGATTTATTAAAGTTCTCCAAGGCTGGAGAGAATACACTTTCATCAGTGAAACTGGGTGATAAAGCAAACCTTGAATGGATCTGATCCAGGATTGAAAACATTTGCTAACAAATAGCTAATAACTTTAGGAAATCCATTCTAGGTTTGCTGGATTACCCAGCTTCACTGACGAAAGTGTATTCTCTCCAGCCTTGAAGAACTTAAATCAGGGCCTATGAGTGGCAGACGTCTTACCAGGACTGTTACCAAGAATAATGGACTCTCAGGTATCCACATGTCACCAGTTTTATTGCCATACTGCCATGTTCTAGCAATTCATATCTTCAACTTAATTGACAGGTAAGTCTGAAAGCTTTGTGCTGCAATCTGGTTGATTGGTAAATTATTATTGTGAAAATGAGAACCTATATACTGTTATAAAGACTTATGGAATCACCAGAATCTGATAGTAACTGCCACCCATATAAAATGCAACTTTCTATAAATTAAAGCAATGCATTTCTCAAAAGCAAAGAATGAGCACTTGGCAAGCAAAGTATAGTATCAAGTGTATGCAAATGAATTTATTTCATTATGTAAAACACATTATATTAATATTCTGTTCATGGCCTTTGTGTTTATTCAGTGCTAATAATAATATAATACAAAAATATTACATGCATGTTTTATATGGGGTTGCAAATGACAGACAGATACAAACAATGACACAGGAGGAGGAGGAGAGGACCCTGTCAGAAAGAGCTTACAGTCTAAGAGATGATATGCAAAATGTTCAGTTCTTTTGAGCTATGTTTGCTGTACACTATATAAAAAGCAGTGTTCTTGAAATGGCTTTAAAAGTCATTTAGCATCCCCCTGCACCAAAAAGGGACTGGCAATGAATCTGGACGTTGGATTTAGGCGCGTATAGAAGGTATAAAAAATTGCCGGATGGGTTATAGAGTGTGAGAGTGGGTTTGAGAGAGTTGACACTTTCATGCAATACCAAACAAAAAAATAGATTGTCTGATTATATTCTAACCAAACAACAAATAAAAAAATAAAAGTAATGTATGTTTAGGCGACAAGCCATTAAAAGCAAAAAGACAACAACCTTACAATTACAACTACTCCAGGTAAAATGCTCCCCCCAGCAATGTTCCAGTACTAAGGATAGTTTCATATGCTAGTAGTTCATATGCTGAAGTTACAAAATACCACTTCTGCATTACTTTTATTTACCCAGGGGACCTAAATGTAAATGTATGTGGTTCTGTAAAGCCTTAATATCATATAATTTATTTATATTTTATTTACTTATTTATACCCATTCTGTTTTTAGCCTTTTTTAAACCGAATTTAAGACAAGTTTTTTGTCTTGTTCTATTGCAAAAAAGGAAAAGAGAATTGGAAATAATATTGTGCTTTCTCATTGCAGTATATCAACCCAAGTCAAAATTCAAACACTGAATTTCAGATCTTTCCAACTGTTTCACAAACATCAAAAACAAAACGTTCTACTCATGTGCCCTTGGCCATAAATGGTAACTCCCCACTAAGAATAATGAATAGTGAGGTCTGCCGGCCCTTGGAGACTATTGCAATGTACTACCCGCATGTTTAAAATCAATTTCTCCTTTTAAATGTAGAAAATTTAATAAAATGGGCTTTTAATCATTATAATCTATTAACATGCTTAAAAATCATTACTTTTTTATGGTAGCATGGTCTGCCTATAACTTTTATTTATACTAATACAAATAGTGATCTTTTGTCAAAAATATATTACCCTATTCTGCCATTACAAACAAGCATCTTATGACTATTTCTTCTTAACAGAACACATTTTCAGAAAACACCAAACATGTTTTGCAGTGTAAGATTCATTTTTGATTTTAGCCATTCATTTCTGATAAATGATTTAATAGCTGATCTTTACAGAAATGTGTAATTCTTCTACTGGTATTATGATTTTTCGAGGCACTCCTGCCCATACATAACCCAGTGACTCTCACTACGTTAAAGCCCTTGATGCTGAATTATTAATAAAGATTTCTTTTATTCCCAATAATCAGTTCCCCTATGTTACAACTTTAGCAAGGAGTGATGGGGACACCAGAAAACTGAAATGTATTGTACTAACTGACATGAGAGTCAGCTGGTATTTGCATAGCATAATTAACTCTCAAGAGAGTCACTGTACAGAGCTCCGCACATGAGGGGTTCAGTGCATTTCTTTAGGATTAAACAATCTATTGGAAGATACAAAAAAAATACAAATTATAACAGGACAATCATGAATTAGCAGAAATGTTCCAAAAAACTCTAAGGAGTCTTCATTGCTCTCTGCTGTATCTATTCTACTGGTGAGCAAGATACACAAATAGGAACATATTCATGACATTGCAATTACAACAGCAAAGTGGTCCCCAACAGCTGTAATGAAAAGGAGACCAGCTAGGAGGAGAAAAAATCAATTATCTGCAATTGGAAATTTAATATTAGACAATTTTTTACTTTTTCTAATAGTCGGAAGGTTTGCTTTTATAAAAAAAATAAATGTGTGCATAAGTGCACAGTGCATAAATAAAAATAAAAAAAATCCAACAGGAAAAAGTAAACCAAATTTAATTTAAAAAGGATTGGTACGAAGAAATGTAATCAATAACTGCAAGTCAAATGAAGGCACAAAAGGTTTCACTTTAAGCTAAAATATACCATTAGGTATTTGTTTGGAGCTGTCTATAGATTTCAATTAAGTAACATAAAATCAATATATCTGCTGTTACATATCTTAAGTGCATGAATGTGCTGTTTATTATAAAATACTCCATAAGTAAATGCAGCTTTCAAGTTGGCAAAATAAATTGTTGACATGCTAGAGTAGAATACAGGAGCATGTTGGTAAAGAAAATCTGATATCATTTCCTGGAATAATCTTGCCTTTCAATGTAGAAATGAAGGTGCTCAAGACATTTTAACTTTCTTTTTATTATAAATTTTTATTTATAAAGCATCAACATATTACACAGCACTGGACAATTAATAGAGCTACAGATGATAAACCTGTATACAGATACACAGGAGGAGAAAAGAAGAACTGCCTAGGAAGGGTCATTATGTGTTTAGCAAAATCAAGATACAATAAAACTTACTACTGGAAAATAATATATTTTAAACTAAATGATTAAGGCTCTGCAAGAATGGTGACAAAAAACTGTCATGGGAGATACAACAAAGCTGGAATGGATTTCTTAAAAATCATTTGCTATTAGTTGGACAGATCCATTCCAAGTTTGCTGGGTCACCCACGCTCTCCCATGATAAATATTGGTTTTTGAGATACCTCCCTCATTACCCTTATGACGTTTATATTAAACAATTTGTGAAATTGATTTGCTGGTCACACTACTACCAACCAATCACTACTTGCAATATTGGCCAGAAAGTGGATAGAATTGACTATCCTATATTAAACGATAAATGTAAAACAGTAAAACGGAACACAAATTTTTTACTTTTACAAACTTGTTTTAAAAGACCTACAAGAGATTGCTTAGGGATTCAGCTTCGTACTTGACCCTTCCCAAGTCACCTTAGTGAAATGTGTTGAATGTAATTCATTGTCATACTCCCATTGTACAAAATCCTTATAAAAAAGGATATATAAAAAAGTATATATATATTTATATATATATATATATATATATATATATTTATATATATATATATATATATTTATATATATATATATATATATATATATATATATATATATATATATATATGTGTTTACTATAAACTATCATTTAACTTGACTAGCCTGACAATCAGTGATTTTTTTAGGCATGTTCTGTGTTCGTTTAGCTGAAGCTCACGTGGCAAGTTTTTCTTTTCTCACTTTATCTATTCTTTCTGCATCTCTCTCTTTCGACCCCTCAACCTACACAATGTAGTTACCTATTTTGGGGAACCCTTGCTGTATCTATAATTTGATTCTTATATTGTATCCTAGTTTATTAATGCATTCTAGCTTTTTGATTCTCTTTATTACTGCATGGTTCAGGTTGTTTGTTTTATTTGCCCATGTATGTTCAGTCCTTTTCTAATTTTACAATTAATTTTCTAACTTTAACATTTTCCATACTGAGGTCTGTAGAGTCTTAGATGTAGCTCTTGTTTTTTTGCAAATTGTCTGAGCAATGCACTGCCTGATGGGCTGAATTTGCTAGGTGTCCACTCCTGGAAATATATTTGACTGTTTTGAAAGTTATCTTACTGTAGAATGATGGAGCTTTTTTGAAAATGACCTTATCATCCTTTCCAGATTGATGGGCAGTAACAATTGCAGCTCTAACATCATTGCTGATGTCTTTCTTTCTTGGCTTTGTGTTTACCATACATGAATGATCCAGACCAGCAAAATGCCAAAATATCTCCTTTTTTAAAGATGATCATATTGATGATGATTAATTAAACAAGTGTGTTTGATTAGCAGCACCCGGATGTAAGGACCAAATGAATACACCTTGAATGAATTTATAGAGGATGTACTTTTTACTCATTACTATTTGTGAGTTTCTCAAGTTTTACTTATTAAACTGCATGGGAAAATAAATTCACTTTTTTTTAAATATTTTACTTGAATGGTGTGCATTTTATAGGGGGCATATTTAGAGTAGTACATTTTTTATTTAATATTCATTGTATTTGTTTGCCTGTTTTGTATATTTGATCATTATGGTGTACCATCTCTTTACATTGTTTTTTGTACTTTATTGTACTCTTTTTCTTTTTGATAAACATAAACATAAAATCAGGAGGCAAATGAGAGAGCTGTTTGGGCACAAGACCATGTCCATGATAAGCCTAAAGGTTATAAAGGAGCTTCTGTGATACTCAGGAACCATTTCAAGTTCATTTCGCCCACTATAACCACCCTAATTTAATCTTCTTCAAGATTTTGCCCAGTTTCACTAAAATTTCAAAAACAGTAAAATTCTCACTTTTTCTAGTTACACGTTTGTTTTTCTAGATATGACCAGCAGCTTTTCTACAAAAACAGGTAAAGCTGCAGTCACCCCTGAACTTTAAATCATTTTCAAACCATCATGCCATCAGACGTTTTTAGAAGTAAAAACATTGCAATAGGAACTGTTTACTTTTTTTTTAAGATAATTATTTTTATATCTCACGGTGTGCTCAGATGTTCTTTTTTGTTCTTTACTTCTGTGTTATATTTTGGATTTATTGCTGCCATTTCATCAGACACTATTTCAGAAACTCAAAACGTGTAAATCACCCAGTTTATCATTCCTGACAAAGCAAAACTCGTTCCAGTCGTGCCTCAAAAGATTTATTGGCTACTCTAAAAAAAAAGTTCTATTACTTTGGTAATCATGATGGGATCAGATTGACTTGATCTGATTTCACAGTGCTTTTGTCATATTCACCATGGTTTCAAACATAGAACTTTAAAAAAAGGACAAGCTCTTGGCATTAACAACACTTGATTAAAAATAAGACACTCAATTTTAAGCTTTGCAGTTTTAAAATTGCCAGTTTACCTACTTTTCATGAATTTAATCTTCCATTTTGACAGTGATAATTTAGTAAATGTTACAGAGTTAAAAACATAAATCTTTTAGAATGCACAGTAGTCTGACTGTGAATGAAAATAGAAACTATGGAACATTCTGTATCCATAGCAAAACACCTGAATTTCAGCAAGACTGACTAGCTGTCAAGCCTTGCTAATTCATCACTGTTGACCCTTTATATAACAGTTTAGTTCTTGCTATATAAAGTGACTTGAGAACATAAATATACAAAAAACTGTAACCTCAAAATGGGTTGTATTCTAGGTATATGTACATCTGTCACAAGAAAGCATATTAAAGTGTCAAAAAAATCCTGTCAAAGGATGGGAAATCGATCCTGTTCAATCTGTGACCTTTCACGATATAAGATGTGCAAGATGGTTTTCTATAACCTTCCTGGAACTGTACATCACACATGTGTTTGAAGTCTGAAACAGTACATCAGTACTACATTGAAAAATACTGCGCTTCAAAAAAAATTAAAAAAAGGTATCCAAATTTTAGATTTTTAGAACCATAGATTTTTGGTCCTAGACTGTTTGACTAGATTGCAAGACATAAACATGGAAAATTGAAGAGGAAAGGAGAAAGACAGGCTTTTGTTGCCACTAAAATTTGTATAAATTGTATATATTTATTGATGTGTTTTTGATTCAAACATTAATGACAGCAAAGATTCCTCATAGGAATTTAGTTCATATACCATGAATTGCATATTCTACACATATAAATTGCATGAGCATAAGAAATAAACCATACAGGTGATACAAACAAAAATAAAAATTAAAGAATTGTACTCAAGTCATATTGTCTCAATTATTTTCCTACACGTTTCGCTCAAAAAGTGGCTTCCTCAGGGGATAGACTCGAGTAGGAATAAATGTAGTTAGAAGAATCCAAGGTATAGAGGTGAAAATGTTGACAATGTGAAAATGCCAAAATAAAGGTGGCGCTGCACTGGTGGCTGGCTGCGGATACTATACATACCACACTGAATCACCAATGAGAACAAAATAAAGATTCATATTTAATAATATTGGTTTACAACTTTAATAATACTAGCGGGCAATTGGCCTAAAACTTCTCAACCAACAACGGTTTGCCTGTGACCTATAATGATAAACTACTTATTCCTTTGGTGACGATTGGTCTCTTCCTTATCAACAACTGGATACTAAGCAATGAACCCTCAACAACATCTGGAATCATCAAGTTAGTTTGGATATGTTTTCAACTTTCAACTCTAGTTGGGAGGATTCATCCCCACTCTGAGATCCATCCTTTCTGTTTGAGCACTCTTTTAAGTAAAACCTTTTTATGAATGTATTATAAGCAACCCGTATGTCCAAAACATTAGGTATAACACCCTATGATAAAAGAACTACCATACTAACAAGTGTACTCGGTAATCAGTTTAATATATTTTATTGCAATAGTAGTGGTATCACCTCAAGTGCAGCGCCATCTTTATTTTGGAATCTTCACATTGTCAGTGTACAAAATTTTCACCTCTATACCTTGTATTCTTCTAACCACATTTATACCTACTGGAGTCACTCTATACCCTGTGAAAGCCACTTTTTGGGCAAAACGTGTCGGGGAATAATTGAGACAATATGACTCTGAGTACAATTCTTTAATTTTTATTATAGTTTATATCACCTGTATGGTTTATTTCTTATGTTCATGTAATTCATATGTGTAGAATATGCAATTCATGATAAAGGAATCATACCTATAACGATTCTTTGCTGTCACTAATATTTGAATCAAAAACACATAAATAAATATATAACATTTATACAAAACTTAGTGCCAACAAAAGCCTGTCTTTCTCCTTTCCACTTTAATATTCCCATAAGTAATTTTAGGCCTGGCAACATACAACAATCAAACACCTCTTAAATGAGCAAAATCTTTTCATTTTCACTCAAGACATAAATATGCCAAAATATTTCACAGGGTAATAATGAGTTTTTCCAATCCTTCTAATATAGCATACAAATTCCAACCTAAACCATGGATTTTATGGACAATTGTATATTGTCCAAAATATGGGTGAATAAGCATCTCCATCAAAGAATGCAGAGGTGTACCTTTATAACAGTTTTCCATACATATATACAGTATATCCCATCTGGTAAATTAACGGATAACACCCACTCCATGCCTGTCTTACATATTTAGTCAAGTATAGTGCCTTGGCTTTGTCGTATAACCAGATATCAATCCATACTGCGAGATCAAATAGGGTGTTTAGGGTTAAACATGTCTAACACAGCTCAACAAAAAAAAAAATTCACTTGCCAAGGATTTTTCAGTATATTTAGTGTATTTTAGGTCTGCTGAATACAGAGATCAGTTTCATTGAATTGGCTGTAGTTCTTGTGATACAGGACTCGGAATAGAAGATTTTTTTACCAACAACAAATGTTAACACAGCATAATATTATCAGTCTTTATTTACACCGATGTTTTGCATTTTATATAATAAATGTAGCATTATTTTCATGAAACTTTCATTTGCCTTCTTTTTATTCATACATTTTCTTTTTTTTACAGAAATATGAGTTCTTCAATAAGTTGTTTAAATTACCCTAATGTATTTTTCTACATTTGTGGTGAATATTCTCAGCAAAAACAAAGCAGGAACATTACAGAATTTGTGAAACCTATTCTGTATTGTGAAATTTGTGAAACCTATGGTATGCCAAGAGCCCAAAAATCATCATAATGATTGTTTTTTTGTGCTGTGAATGTAAAAGGTTTCTATCGTTACAAGGAAAACAAGTGGGAGTACCCTGATTTGGAATCAGCAAGACGACCCGTGCGGCATGGTGCCGATGTTCCCATACCAGTGCTCATTACACTCCCTGATATTCCTGTATCCAACATGGAGGATATACAGGGTTTGGAATGTAATCCAGGGGCAGTGGAAGTGAATATGAAGAAAAAAGTTCCATCAAACCAGCAGTTCTCCCACAAAGAGCTCAATGATTTATTATGTGACCTAAGTCTGTCAAAACAAGCATCTGAACTTTTAGCAACCAGTCTAAAAGAAAAGAACTGTCTGAGACTGGAAGTAAAAATAACAGTTTATAGGACAAGAGAGGTGACACTCCTACCATATTTCAGTGAAGATGGAGACTTTGTGTACTGTTGTAACATTCCTGGACTGCTACCCCATATGTGAGTACCAGAATACTGAACACAAGACTGGCGGCTTCTTATAGACCAGGGGTCAGTAAACTCTTTTGGCTACTAGGCTATTTTAGGAGGTCAAGAAGGCACATTAGGTCGGACTCTCTCTCCAGTCCCCCGCTGGTGGCTCCGCCCCCACCAGGAACACCCCTGAAGGGAAATCCCTTTCCTCCACAATGCATACAGAGGCGAGGAAATGTCCGTGCCGGCCAGCCGGCCATAGTAAATAGGGAAGGGATGCATAACAAGGAGGCTCAAGAGCCGCGGGTTGCTGACCCCTGCCAGCTGGGATTAGGCTGGATCGACCAGGGGGACGTTAGGCCGGAATGGACTACTGGCTAGGCCGTATCTGGCCTAAAGGCTGGAGTTTGCCGACCCCTGTTATAGAAAGTTCCACTGGAAGTTTGAATTCTGTTTTACTGCATAATGACAACTGCTATGCATCAATTCCAATTGGTCACTCAACAAAGAATAGAAAGAATATGAAAATATCCAAATGGTCTTACAAAAGCTTTGCTATCATGAACACCAATAGTCCATATGTGTTGATTAAAAAATGGTGAACGTCCTACATGGACAGCAAAGTAGATACACTGCTGGTCCCCGCAGGTCCTGGGAACATGTCTGCCTCCTCCAGTCGCGAAGTGCAGATTCGATCTACGGGGTTTCCCGAAGCATGTGTCAGTGCAGCAGGGACTTAGTGGAGGGAAATTCAAATCATTTTGTATTGGATTCAATACAAAATAGCTGTATTGAGTCCAATACAAGGAAATATTATTTTAGCATATATAATTATTTTATATATAATATATATGCTACTATAAAGTTACATTACGTGTTTAAATATTTTTTTTATTTTTAAAACAGATTTTTGTGTTTTGTTATTTAAAGTTTATAATTACATTTATTAAACATCAGTGAGTTATGCCTAAGAATTACAACCTACAATGAAAAATCAATTTCCATGCAAAAAATTGTACCGCTTTTTGCATGGAAATTTGGAAGGAATAAGACCGCTAGGGAGATTAATGAAGCAATTTGACAAGCTCTGAACAAAGACGGCGATTGCCTCAAATACATTTGTAGATTCTTCCCTGGATTGAATACTTAAAAACTAAAAGCAGGAATCTTTGATGGACTCCAGATTCGGAAACTGATAAATGATTCAAATTTCACAAGTTACATGACTGATACAGAAGCTTCTGCCTGGCACAGCTATGTCATGGTTGTCAAGAACTTCTTGGGTAACCTTAAAGCACAAAACTATGAAGAACTGGTACAAAACTTCCTCTTAAACTTTAAAAATTTGGGTGCTACTATGAGCACAAAGGTACAGTATCTCCATAGTCTTTTGCAAAATATTCCAGAAAACTTTGGCGTTTTTAGTGAGGAACAATGGGAGAAGTTCCATCAAGATATAAAGGTGATGGAAGAAAGGTATCAGGGCAGATGGGATAGACACATGATGGCAGACTACTGCTGGAGCCTTCAATGTGATTGTCCTGATCATCAGCATAAAAGGAAATCATACAAACTGAGTTTTTCAATGACTTATTTATGATTAGTTCTGTAAACATACTGAATATAGAATATATTTACCAATAAGTATTTTAAAAATTTATTTTTGTATATGTAGGCATATCTAGTTTAATTTTGCTTAATTTTCATGTTTCATTAGTTTTCTATGAGGTTATTATTGAGGTCATTATTTTAAAAACTAGAGCCAATCTAGTGAAACCAATACCATATTTGGAATCAGTGCATTAAACATTACCTAAAATGACTTTAATCTGTTTGGCAAGAAAATGTTTGTTGACCAGTGTAATAAGTTGTCTGCAAAAGCAGTCCGCTTAGGAGTGTGTGTGCCCACCTTAATGCCTTCAAAGTCAGGTAATGTTTCAAGAAGCCTGAGGAGAGGGTCCAGGGCCAAATTAAACAGGATTGGAGAAAGGGGCATTCCTACCTGGTACCTCTAGACATTAGTATAGGGCTTGATAAGTCACCATTAATGCACATTTAGGTAGATGGGCTATGATAAATATATTGTTATATATATATAAATATATACTGGAAAGCTCTTCCAGTATGGCATTTAATAAAAGCGATTCAATTTTATCGAAAGCCTTTTTCGCATCCAGACTCAGTAACATATATCTAGAGTCGGGATGCCGAGTGGCTTGTACTGTTGCAGCTCGGATGCCCATGGTAGAGTGTTTATTACTTACAAATACAAGCTGTTGTTTGGTCAAGACAGAGGGACAAAAGGTCTGTATTCTATTTGTGATCGGTTTTGTAACGATTTTGTACTCAGTTTAATAGTGATATAGGTCTATATGAGGCAAGTAAATCAGGGCTTTTCCCAGTTTAAGGATCAATGTGGTATAAGCTTCGTTAAAATCTGGGACTAATCTCTGGGCCAAGATTTTAAAGTATTCTGCCAAAAAATCCATCTGGGCCTGGGTTTTTTTTACTGGTCAGGGATCCTATATTGTTGAGAACTTTTGCTTTCGAAACTGGGGAATTTACAAACTCTGCATGCAAAGGAAAGTTTAGGTAGTTAAGCTTTGTCCTGTAGGCGTAGGAGTAAATCCGGTTGGAACTCCTGAGTCTAATACAATGGGCCTGATTTAATAAAACTTCCCAAGGCTGATGAAGATACATTTTCAGCAGTGAAGCTGGGTGATCCAGCAAACCTGGAACCCAGCACCCCTGGAAGTTTCAGGACTTTAAGGTTTTATTCAAACATTAATCAGCTTTATTATATACTCCGTACTGTTTGTATACCAGGAATACATATACAGATTATACCTGATATCTTTATATACTTTACATCATGTTTACCCTTTTTAACTTTTTTTTTGTAGAATACAAAAATATAGATAACAGACAACTCTTTTTCACCAGCTGACAATATTACTTTCTAGGCTTGTCATTACAGTAATAAATTGTTCCAGTTGTCAGTAAATTAGAAATGTTATATGTACATGATCCATCATTGTCATGCATTTGCCTAAATTTTTGTTCTGTAACATTTTTTTTTCACACTTTGACCTAGATCTATTCCTGTCAACATCCAATATTTAGCTTTTCAGCTGTCTGCAAAAAGACATGGGTTTGAAGTATTGATTTTACCAACAACTACCATATAAAAATCTTTTTCCATATCGCTGTAATACAGTCTAGTATGCTTTAAGGCTAAGTGTATATGGGTGTCAAATAAGGAATTCACTGCTTGTTAGGGATACAGCTGTCTTCTTTTTTTATGTTGTAGCAACTATACCAATCAATTGACTGCTGTAGCATAACTTTCTGCTTGCTTTTGTAAGAATTGATTAAATTAAAACCCTGCAGGCTATTTAAAATACAAATGCCAGGTGCTTACATACAATATTACTAAATACATTAAAGTAATTATACTGCTCAAATTATGAGAGCATCACATATCAGTATTAGATCTTTACTGAGAACAAAATGACATAAGAACAGTCAATGGAAACCAAAATAATAACCCACTAAGGGCTGGGTTTATAATGTGCAGTCCCGGTAATATCCGGCCATGCTTCTGATGAGACAGTAAGTGGTGCCCTTGATTAGGGAATTACTGAGCTCCTGGAGAGTCTGTGGCACTACTCGGCGGAGTTAGATGCATTGATATATAATGTCTCTATTATATTCAAGTTTGGGGAATTTGGGGACCAGTCAATGGCACTAACGTCTGTGTTCCAGGAACTGTCCAGGAGGGAATCAAACCCCACTGCACTTTGAGGATTTCATCCTGGCACTGAACAGCAGTAAGGGTACCATTAGTTAGCACATAGAGACCATCAATGACCCACTGCCAAACTGGTCATGCTGAATCCTGTTGTGGGCAGCATAACATTCACTGCAGTTTCTCCTTTCCTGACACTTTCATCTGTCACATGTGCTCTTTGTGAATCTACTCTCCTCTGGAAAGAGAACAGAGAGCCAATCAAGAACCTGCCACATCGACATGTTCTGGTTGCATGGGGTGAGTACTGTAATGTGTACATTATCTATTATACTGATTGTAAGTATAACTGAATGTCAAAGCATGGTATTTTTTTTTTTTTTTTGTATACAAAAATGCTACCAATATGAAGCAGGCTTGCATTAACATACCAAATGAGTGGCAAACAGGCATTGCAAGTCATTGGGATATTCCTTTGGGATGCTAAAACATAATTGTTAGTTTAAACAAAGATAATGTGAAGGTTAATACAAAGTGCTGCCTTTTGATACAAGAGAGTAATTGTGACAACTAATATAGCTCCCTGCTAGGAATGAAACATATCCCACTGTTGTGCACAGGGAACATATGTGGAAAGTCCACCCATATCCATTCCATAATGCCCTGTCTGACCTCTAAACTCTGGTCAGCAGAGCAACGAAGGTCAATAGTGGGGGATGTGAGATGTGCCAAACTCCTTACTATAAAAACTCATGTGTCCAGCAGCCATTTGTCAGTGTGTCTAAGCGTGTTAGTCTGTACGGTTGACAGTTAAAAAAAGAGAAAGGGACAGACATACTGTGCCATAAATTTCCATAGCGCTCGCCACTCCTTCCTCTAAAGGTGGCAGTATAAGAATTAAAAAAAAATCAGTTGTCACAGTTTAAAGTAACTGTTTAACAATAGTATGGCCATTGGCCTTTAAATAGGAAACACATGGCAAATTTGTGTTCTGTTGGCTCCTATAGATATTGTGGCCAATATAAGGTTCCCAAACTTTTTTGGAAATTTCATAAACTCACTAACTACATTTTAATTATTTAGTTAATCACTACTTGAAACCCCAAGGGACCCCTTGTACACCTCTGATTGTGCAAAAATTTTATTTAGAGCCCTGTAGCTTTTTTGGAAACTCTTTTAGTTCCAGCATGTTTGACAGTCATTTTTCTTTATTCCCAACCACCCCTATGTGCAGTAAACTGTCTCCAAATGCTATTCTTGTGTTCTAATTTAAGGATAGGCTAACAAGGATAGCCATATTTTCTAGGTGTGTGGGAGCTCCAGTTATACAAAGTCCCTTGTTGTGGTGGGCACTATGATCAGCTCATGTTCTGCCTTTCATTCTCTACTCAATGATCACTCCACTATCCCTATTACATGAACATGACCCAATTTATCTTTTCTTCAGCATGCTCAGCTCCTACATGTCCAACTCCAGTTGTGCCTACGCTTCCATCTACTTTATGATCAGCTTGCACTCAATTACAGTACACCCAGAATCAGTCCTTTCACATCCTCATCATTATGGTATGATGGAACACATCATCACATAATATGTCTTGCATACTAATATGTTATGACACCACAATGCAGCCCAATACAATCCAGCCTAAATTAGTATTTTCTAAATTGATACGTCAGCCAGTTTTCAAACCAAATATAAAGTAAGAATGGAAAACAAATAGAATACTATTGGAATATAACCTGTATACAGTTTTCCTATTTGTGAAGTAGTTTCCAATTAACGTACTATTTCTTTCACCATAGGATATAACTAAATGATGTTTTCCTATTACAACAATATACAAAATCTTTTTTTTTTTGAGACATTGTTACAAGTAGATAGTTTTTCTCCCACCTATTGTTTTATTAGACATAAACATGATGTGAAAGGTGTATATCGTGTAAGATGACAAGAAAGATTCTGTCATGGTAGACTAACATCACTCCAGCTGAGAGATGTAATAACACCATTCTGCAACACAGAGCTTTATTCTGAAAGTTTTATTTCTAATTTGGAAATGTAATAGGATGTGAATTGTATATGCATTTACCCTAGCTAGGCCTTCTTAGGTCCAATCATTAATGCCATAGTGCTTCCATTATTTTCATGTATCCTGAATGCACAGCTCTCCTTATACTGTAAACGTTCAAGCAAGGTATATATATATATATATATATATATATATATATATATATATATATATATATATATATATTATGCTATGTTATGCTTTATGTATACTTTAAGATCAGCTAATTTATTTCATGTGTGTCCACTTTCTCCCTTCTCGGTACCTATTTATATCATCACCAGCACTACCTACCCTTATATAAATACAATTGGAGAATTTTACTTTATTAAGTTAGCTGGAGTCTCTGCTTGTATTTTAAAAAAAGTGGCTACGCTTTATTATTACAACCCCTATTCCATATACAGCTCTGCGTAGTACGTTGACACATTATAAATACATTTTTTTAATGATACACAAATATAGCAACATTCTGTATTAATAATAAGGTTTTATTTAAACATTTACCTTCTAGTTTGATAACTAAACAAACCAAGCTAGATATACCAGTACACTGAAATAGACTTGTTGAATTTGACCTAATTTTGAACTTGAATTTGACTTAATTTTAACAAACCAGCAGAAATCATCTAAAACAAATAAATATATTTTAAATACTAGTTTCAGTACCTGAAATTATCTTCACAGCAGCTTCCTGCAATCTCCTTATCCAATAGGTAATTGAATCTTTTTTCCATTGCGGTTAGTCTAACACAGGAAACCTACTTACAGGAGAGAACTGAGAAGATTTTATAGGTCTTTGTTTTGTCCATTCTCAGATAGGGATAGAGCCATAATGAGGGTTTGAAACTTAATAACAGTGTAGAATAGTGGGGGATAAGGACTAGCTGTGATGTATGAAAGACGTGGTTGTATCACAAAGCTACGGTAGTTATAATTACAAATCATGGCAGGTACAACAGCTCAAATAAAAATATTTTTTTAATTATTTATGTTTGCCTGGAGGTTGGCAGAGAAAGAGTTAATAAAGGATTCAATGGTAATTGCCATTTAGGTTACAAAAAGTGCGTAGTCGAACCACTATGTATTATTTATTATATTTTTAAAAGTACATTAGTCATTAGTTGGGAAAACAATCTATTGAAATGCTTATTCACAGACATAAATTACCAACATAAAAAAATACATTTTTAGATTATCTCCGGATACAGAAATGCCCTCTTATGCAACCAAATTACTTAAAGCAGAACTCCATCCTCAATTCCTGCTTTGCATAGTTTACAGCAACCAAAACAAAAATGGCATCCTCTCCTATCAATGTAAAACTAGCTTCCAAAGAAAATGTGCACATGGAAAGGACATTTCACACAGCAAACAATACAAGGTTTCCCAAATACCAATCAGCCTGCAAAAAACATGGAACTATATACATTAAAATAGCATACATTTGCAAACATATGGGGAAGCCACACTTCCTCGTCATGCCTCCTCTGTCTCCTAAGTAAACTCTTTCCTTCGTCCTTTTACAGCCACTTCATAAGGTACATCTGTTCAACTGTTCATATATGTCATGTCAATATGGATAAATATCCCTGGGAAATGTTTCCAGCACCTTGTTGAATCTCTCCCATGAACAATTACGGCACTTCTGAAGACAAAATGGGATCCAACTTAGTACTAACAAAGTGTACTTAATAAGGCAGCCTGCAAGTGTATATAGCAAGCATCAATTAGGAGCTGGTATGCCTGGAGGTTGCCCATTTCTGTTTTGGAACTGTTTAGGAGTTTAGAAACTCTGATAATTTGCCACACTTTACATAGGGGCCTTGACAAGGCAGCGTGGCTTTCACAAATGTTTGTAAATGTATGCAACTAAAACATGTAAATAGTTGACACAGTGTTTAGCAGGCTGGCTGGTAAGTGTGCTGGGAAAACCTGTATTGTTTGCACAGTTTTCAGATCTCCTTTGTTGAAATTGCTTACTCTGATTTCATTGCACACTATGAGCTTCTCAAAGTGTTCATTAAAAACTGTAGTATATCAGGTACTGTCTGCACCATTTTCTGACTAGAGGATATCCAGCATTATTTACATTTTACTGTCCAGTCTTATGGTCTCAGGAATACTTATTTTAATTTCAGTTTGTTTGATCGTAGAGGCTCAGTGTCACAAGTGTGCCATGTCACAGTTTGACTTGCATTGAATAGGGTAACAGGTAGGCTTAGTGGACATGTCATTGGGTATAAATAAGATAAGCAATGTAATAAAAAAAAAGGTTTTAATAACTTAATTAGCATGTTGTTGGGGAGACAAAGGAGAAACCAGAAATGTCAAGATAATAGGAAAGTTAAGCTTTGACATTATAAGACAAGATAGTGATGGCTCTCTAAGGCTCTTAAATCATATATTGGAGACAACATTCTGCCTCCAGTAACTCATCTAGAACATTGCTGAGAGTCGTAACACTGCTGATTGTTTCTTGTTGGTATGAACTAACTAGTCTGCACCTTCCAAAAATGCAAACACTTTGTACCAGTAATGACTCTTGTATATGGAATGCCTTGAAAAAGTGTGATTGCTATGGTTTGTTAGTAACACTATTAGGATTTTATTTTAATGGGAAATTCCTTTGTTCCCTTTAGATTGTATACACAAGGCATCCGTAGATTTACTTTGCCGTTCTCAAGGCCTCAATTTCTTGTATGTTTCAAACACTTTAAGTAGGTTACATGGAAATAAGAAGGGTTTTTTTCTCACATATTGGCTGACCTAGAGGATTTTTAGAGAATGAATGATATAGTATGCTTTCATAATAAATGATATAGGCTTATGAAAACATAATATAATCATAGACCAAGCATATAAGTCTGGCAGCTACTCTTTCAAGAGCTTGACAATAGGTAAAATTGAACCAACACTCTCAGCACTGCTTAAAAGGTCAATCTTTATTATAGTGTTCGCTTAAAAACAACTGCAGACATAATACATTATAAATAATATGTCTTGTGCCAATGTACTAAAAACAAACAGAAGTTACTATTATTAAAAAGTCCAGAGTAAGAATATAAATTGTTATAATGCAATCCAACCATTTAATCCCATATTAGATTTCATCTGTAAACAACAAATAAGAAAAAAAACACCATTGATTACATAATGTAATGTAAACTGTGGACTGGCAAACTGAATGAGCAAAAATATACTGTTTTCAATTCTGCAAGAAAAATACAAAGTCTCAAAATTAAAACAGACAGGAAATAGAAAAAAAGAAAAGATTAATTTGCATTAATGAACAAATAAGTCAATATTCTACCTAGTTAAGAAATTCCAGAATGCCTAATTTAAAATCCATAGATGTCAAGCACATCTAAGGCCAAGGGAGATGCTTTCTCTACCTTGAAAAATAAAACTGGAGGTGCCTCTCCTCGGGGATATGGACATTAGAAGGATGTGCAGCATTAGGGCTTGTTAGGTTGGATAAATTTGTGAAAAAATTGTATTACCGGTTCATTGGTAATCAACATGTTTGTTCTTACAATTCACATGTGTAATAAAAAATAATTTCCAGTATTAACATAATTAGAAGTGGATTTTGTGTACAAATCTACAGCCACCGAATCTTTACCCAGCATATGGATATAATACAGTCTTTTAGAGCCATCCAGGCTCTGGCCATAGTATTACTAAAAAACATGTGGACAGTGATATATAAAATGTATAAAGGAAATATTTATTTTACAATCTATTCAAGAAGCAGTGGAGCCTGGCACGCCTTGGTTTAATTAGTATTCTCTGTAAATAATAAATCCTTGTTGTGGACTGTGGGCTCAAGTCTATCAAACATCCAGGAAAGTTAGCTGAATATATTACATCTATCTATCATTTGCTTATAGGTTTGATTTTTTTTCACCAATGGGGTTGTTTTTACGCATACACTTCTGATATTGACTTTTCCCAATTATTTTTATTATACATTTCTGTATTACTATAATTGTAATCCAGTCATCTTTTGATGTGTTGGAACTACTGGTTGATCTTTAACTGTGTAAACATTTCTGAAGCTTTATAATTAATTCTATTGTTTTTTTTGTCTTTACATTTGTCCACTCAAATTTATTTATATAAAATTCAAAAGTGCCAAAGTTTGCAGAATTTAAGTTTTAATCATAACACAATTTTGTTGAGTTGAGTGAGCAAGACAACAAGGCAGGAGCCTACAGCCCGGTAGATATCCAAAGGACCTTTCATTCATACTCCTGAAGTAATGGAGGGTGTTCATGTTGGCAATTGCTGCCTGATGGGACAGGTCATGAAAATGTGGACATTGCAAACCAGGTGGGCCCTCGATGCCTGTTTACAGGCCATATCATTGTCAATCAAATGAATGGGTGGACAAAGCTGTTACATTGCCAAGAGTCGTATACAGCCTTAATCCTTCTCAATGAGAGATGTCTAACCCATAGAGGATACTGAACTGTTAGACTACTAGTTCAGGGAGCCATCATTGGGGATAATATTTATTTGTGTTACATGGCACTACACACTTATCATCAGCAATTATTTGTAAATGCTGTGGTACACAAACTGGAAAAACAAAGAAAGTTGAAGAATAAGTGTTCCATTGGCAAGCAGTACTTCTCCTTTGTACCCATATCAGGCTGTCCTACATGACATGATGAAGAGCAGAATGTGCATATCCAGGACAGGCTTTAGGTCACTAAGAAATGTACTGGACAGGCTCCTAAGGCTGTTCTGGATCTTCTCCAAATAGAACAGCAGTTGCAAACCTGGCATCATCTATAAATAGATATACAGGGTATTCAGCTTCTCAGGAGGTGCTGGGACAATGACAGTAAACTGCAGAAAAAGTAAACCTAAAACTGTTTAGATTTTATCAACATTTTTCGGTATGATACTTCCCTAGTCTTTACTTGACAAAATATCAATATGAATATAATTTAAAAAATAATTTTGTTTGTTGCACCAATTTTGATATCAAGATCAAAATGAATGATAGCCTTAAATTGATACTTGTGATCAACCACAATTATTCAATGTAACATCCACTTGATTGATAACTGATCTGAAATATGATCAGTTTTATTATCCAGTCAATTGTAACACAAAAGTGTTTTAAATTGCAATATGATAGTTACCAGTACATAAAAATCCTTTTTTGGATTAACATTTTGCCCAGATATTTTTCATCAACATGATCATTTTGACAGAGTTTTGATCAATTCAACATTTTTTTAATATTAATAATGCAAATTTTTGATGTATAAATGAAACAAATTGTTTTGTGCACTCCATAGACATCTTTCAGGGGTACACAGATTCTGTATTGCTAGTAAATATTTTGAAACCTGGACCAGATCCATTCAATGTTTGCTGGATCACCCAGTTTCATGATGAAATTATATACTCTCCAGAATTGGGGAGCTTTAATAAATCAGATCTAATATGTATAATATATGGAAACTCTGTTCTAATGTTTTGACTAGATCTGAACAGCATCAAAGCACAAACACGTATACACAATTTATAGGAGAGAAACAACCCCTTTTGCATTTCTAGCAGTGAAGAAAGCCAAAGTCAATTTTCTTTCTGCAAGAGCATTAACCTCCCCAGCGGTAACCCCAAGTGTGACTCGGAGTAAAAAAAAGACACTGAAAGCAGTAACCCCGAGTCACACTCGGAGTAGCTAAAACAATGAAAAAAAATAGTAAATAAGGCCTTACCTGGTCCGCCGGCGTCGTTCTTCGAGTCCCCCGTCCTCTCGTCTTCTCCAGCCAGAGTCCTCTGCATCTGATGAGTCACCTGGGAGTTCCTGGTGACGTTGGTTCTTGCAGCCATTGCATCGGGGGCGTGGCGGGAATTTTAAATCTATTTGTATTGCATTCAATACAAAATAACTCTATTGAATGCAATACAGGGGATTTATATGTCTAAAAGCAGTACATTGTTTTTCATGAAAATTTATTTTACAGTATAATAGTATGATTATATTTATTTATTTTAAATTTATTTAATTTATTATTTTGACATAATTTTGTATTTCAAACTTTATTATACTCATAATAATATATTATACTGTAAAATAAATTTTATTTTAAAATAAACAATGTACTGCTTTTAGACATATAAATCAACACAGAAAGGAACTGGTTAAATGGAGTAGTGCTGGTCTTTCTTCTTAGAAATCCTAGCATACTCTGGAAACCAAGCAACATGAAAACAAACTGTAATTAAACATAACAACTAAGGTTCAATGGCGTAGGAAAAGAAGATCAATCAACGTCAGAACCCTTACTTTACCAGAGCTCCGGGGGAGCCGCTCACTGTTGTATGCAGAGCCAGCAGAAAAGATTTTCTACCATTGGATTGCTTCTTCTGTCTCTTCCTTAGATGAGCAGATCTTCTCTGCCGGCTCCATTTACAACATTGAAGTACAGGTGAAGTTACACTTATGGGTGTACTGCTGAAAAAGGTGTGGTGGGCTCCTGATGTGAAGGTGGGATTATATTATAAAAGTTTCTTTATATGCATTTACCTGTATCTTAGTTCCCAATCAATAAAATAAGGTCAGGAATAAAAGCTCTGCACCTTGAAAGACCAGTCAGCAATGGCCTCTGACATTTTTTTTTATCCTGGCAAGTTCCCTGTATGGCAAACTTGTACATTTTACTTGTATAGCAAAACAACCAATTTGTTTTAATGGCCGGTCTCCCATGGCACATATTTAACTTTTATTTGGTTACTTATTGCTGTTTTCAGCCACTGAAAGATACAAAAAATAGCTCAGTGTGAACATTAAGTAAAATTAGGCTTGTGATACTCACCCACACAAGACACCCCCATCTTCTTCTTTTTCTTTCTGAAGACCATCATCACCATTTTGATTGGATGACATAACTTTCATTTATTCCTGGTACTTGCAGGCATGTGCAGCTCTGTTTTTTGACAGATACCCAAAGCGATCAGATAGGTGGACGGGACAGTTGCCATTGCCTGTCCTTTACCACAATATTAACCTGCCTGCTGGTGGATTCCTAAAAGTGGAATTTGGTTCAGCTTTAAATTACTATTGATGCAGCCTACACAGGGGTTATGATGTTCTTAGAGCCCGCCATGTAAATGAACTTGGCAAATCATTAAGAACTGTCATATAGGAAGGGAAGTGAATTTCATACCCTGATCATTGTCAAGGTTTACATACAGTTTCAGTAAACATATGTTACTGTGCACAGCAATTGAGTGTATTATCAGACAGACATAATACAAAACCTTTGAAGATTACATGGATCTGGTACATAATATTGTAGACTGAGAAATTTGAGTTTATCTGTATCTTGCTGAAAATGCATACTAAACAGATTAAAAATGCCTATGGATACATAATGAAAATAAAGAAAGATAACTGGAAATCAGCCGGGCTCTGTGGAAATGATTTTGGGTATGTGCCACTAGTTGACACAACTCAGGATTATTTCATGCTCCAGGGCTTTGAAACGTAACATCAGATGTAGAGGATCAATGGCGATCTCAGAAAGCCATCACAGTTTTAGCAGAAATAGATGAGGCTGTACAGTAACATGTACAGTATAAGCCTTGCCAAGGGCACAGAACTGCACGGAAAGTTTCTCAGAGGACATTTTTCAGAAATTGGGTTGTCTAACTCTTTGTGAAGTATCACTGCTGACTGATAACAGATGACAAGGGATACCATACATCAAAGGCTGCAAGGCAAGTGCTCAAACTGTTTAAAGTGTCAATGCAAAAGTCATGCTGCGTTTTCAACAAAATCCACTGTCTAATCAAATCTTACATTTTGCTTTAATTATGTGGGTGACTCAATCCAATTAATATGAAATCATTTTATTAGATGTTGCTAATTTAATTACACAAAAACCATCCCCATGGGCTCTGAATCGTACATGCCTGGAGTGCAGAGATTAGTCTTACTGTGACATTATAGAAGTCACCTCTGCAGTCAGTATTTCTGAATGTCATGATATTAATAAGTAATGGACCAAAGAAAAGATGTAGATTTTCATTTTTTGCAGGAAGTCAAGCAAGCTTTTATAGTTTCCTTTGTACTTTACTTTTTGTATATCTGTATGGTAAATACTCAAATAAATGAAATGACTATAATGAAACATGGTGTGGCAGCATAATGATATAGAAAACATTATTATGAAACCTTATTTAAACATATTTTTCCATTGTGTGAAATATGTATGTACTTAGTAAAGGTTCACAAACGACATAGAAATAATTATCTTACATATATACTTTGTCTATGAGTAACATGAAGGCAGGTCAAAGAATCTATTAATGTGCTGATTATAACACTGGGAGAAAACACATCACAAGCGTCTACTCAAAAAATCACATCATATCAGGTGCCAGGACTGGTTAGGCGCCAGGAATGAAGGAGATCATAAATTGTGATGGCTACATGTAAAGAGGAGTAGTAACAGTAATAAATGGAAAATCAATTACATTTACATTTATCAATGGTACACAGTTCTAAATGTTAAAAATATTAGTTGCAGAATAAAGAACTGTTTTTGGAGGAAAGAGAAAAAAGAATAATACAGCATGTGTGCTGCTAACACTTGATACAGGAAGATTATTTTGACAGTACCATCTATCCAACTGTCTTATTAATCCAAATGTTAGAGATACAGCTGTAAAATGATTTTTTAAGATTTTTTTATGGTGGACCCCCTTAGTACACCTCAGTGAGCCAATATTTTTTATTTCTATATTTATTTATATATGTGTACTGCACCCCTCTTCTTTATTGAATGCAATTTACTTACCATTACTTACATCAATCACATGACCATGAGCCTCAATGAGAAATGCACTGTACCCTCTGGTCACCCCTTGCAGCTCTGCCATTGAGGATCCAACACTCTGTTCAGCATACAGATGCAACTGATGTATCCACGGCTCCTAAAGGTGGAACATCTGTTCATCTATCACCAGTCTTATTCTAGAAATTCTACCTTTAAAATCTGTTCCCAGCATGAGAACGTTATACCTACTTTTTACAGACATTAAAATGTGCACAAAAAAAACATAAACCAAAAAATAGATTAATTTACACAAAGAGATGGAACCAAATAAGTCTGCTAATGAGGATTTACTTTTTGTGTGATGGAAGAGATTGGAGATACTAATTGTATGAAAACATATTAATATGGTAACAAAGTCATTACAGGCAGCACTTAATTAGTGTTTGTAATCTGTATTGATAGTAAACGGCCCTTATTTTTTGCAGGAAGAAACACGCTGAGATGCTAAACATACTATAAGTGGTATGGTATATTATTAAATGAATTAAACCCTTATAATTTTTTACATTCCTTGTGAAATTCATTTTTCACTTTTAGTTATATAATAATTTCACCCTACTTAAAAAAAGTTGTTCTTTGTATTACCGAGCATTTAAACTCATGCAATAACAAATCTCATTACACCATGAAAAAGTAAAGGGGATTTTATACATTGAGCAAATTTGCCTTGAAAACTACCCATTTAAGTCACATATACACGCAGTTCAGTTTTACTCTGATTTTTCTTTTAATCTTTCTCCCCAGAACTTAATGGGAGACCATTTACTGTCTGTGTTGAAGAGCTGGAACGAGACTGCACACAACACAACACAATCCTCTTAATGAAAATGTGGATCTACACATCTCTGTCAGAAAATATGGGCCGAATGATTTTTATATTTGACTTGTTGTACCATGATTCAGTCTCTATAAAATATACTGTGTTACCACACTTCCTTACATTCCTATGTGCGATGTATGCGGATGTCCTTTTGATGTTTTTTCTTGCACTGGCGAGGATTTTTTTTGTACGTAAAGTAGAAAAGATGCCTGCCTCCCCTATGAGGGGATATTTCACTCCCCACTAAAAGGCAATCCTCCATAAATGGCATCCACCAATGCCAGTGGTCGCCATGTTTCGTTTCATTGTTCTACCCTGTTATAACTACATGTATGGAATGTACTGTTTTGAATTTGTAATTTGTTATTTTATTTGTAAAAAAAATCTAATAAAATTGTATTAAACAAAAAAAAATATACTGTGTTAAGGTGCGTACACACTTCCAATTTTTATCGTTCAAAACGAACGACGAACGATCGATTGGGCAAAAAAATTGTTCGTAAAAAAGTAACCAACGACGCCGACGAACGAGGAAAGTCGTTGGAAACGAACGACCGGACCGGCGGATCGGATTGGACGACGATCGTTGAACATCGTCCATGGTCTGAGCATGCGTAATGAACGAACGTTCGTTCACTTTCCTGTCGTGCACATAGTTTCTCTATCGCTCAAACGATCGTATCTATTGTGTGTACAATATCTACGAACGATCGTGTTGTTATCTCTATGTGCAGGATCGGTGCTATACGATCGTTCGTAGATATCGTGCAGGATCGTTCGTCTTCCAACGATAATAATTGGAAGTGTGTACGTAGCTTAAGTTGGTGTGTTAGTTATTCAGTCAACACTTTTATTGCCTTAATGTCTTATCAGCATTTCTTTTTTTCAAGGATATTTGTAATTTGTCTCATTAGGGAGATTTACTTCTTTTCCTATAAAGACAACAGAATGGGCCTGATTTATTAAAGCTCCCAAAGACTGAAGAAGATAGACTCTCTTGGGAGAACCTGGGTGGTACAGCAAACCTGGAATGGATTTCATAAAATTAATTAGTTGGCAAATGTTTTCAATTATGGATCCAGGTTATATCTTCTTCAGTCTTGGAGAGCTATTTCACTCCCCACTAAAGGGCAATCCTCCATCAAGGGCATCCACCAATGCCAGTGGTCGCCATGTTTCGTTTGATTGCTCTATTCTGGTATTGTTGAACTACATGTATGGAATGTACTGTTTTGAATTTGTAATTTGTTATTTTATTTGAAAAAAATCGAATAAAAATGTATTAAAACAAAAAAATCTATATTGTGTTAGTTGGAGTGTTAGTTATTCAGTCGACACTTTTATTGCCTTAATGTCTTATCAGCCTTTTTTTTTTTCAAGGATATTTAGCTAATGTGCATAATAACCACACAACTGAATCCCATTATTACAAAGTGCTGTTATTCTGCGTTAGTGTGAGAAGGAAGATTAAACCACACACCTCTGGGTACTCACCAATGCATCTGTCAATAAATTCATTATTTTTTATTTTAAATAAAGAAACAAAATACTGTAAAGTACATTAACATTTCCCATATTTTGCACATGCCATCATTTACTGTACATAATGGCCTGCTTTTAGAGAAAACAATGGAAGGAAAAGCTCAAGCAATCAGCAATCAAAACCTGGTTTCACAACTGGCCCATCAGTTAATAAGATAATACCAAGAAAAAATGAATAAAAATGATTTTATATATAAAAAAGGTAAATGACACAATGGTATTTCATAACAAAAACAACTAAATAATTTACATTTTAAGATCAAATTCATGTAAAAGAGAGAAACAATATACAGCTACCAGTGGTCACCAAGCCTTCTGGCTTGCGTAAGTTTTCCTCCACCCAACATAACATATAGCAAACTATATATATGGCATATTTTTAAGATCTATATTTTGTGTAGGGCAAATGTAACTGTGGGCAGAACTGAAGAAGAAGAAGAAGCTTATGATCATGTTCCAGGTATACCCGTTTTGTCAGAAAGAATGGGACAAAATTTCTGCAGCCTATTATAAGATGATTGTGGAAGGCTTCCCAATACCATTGGCTCAAGTTAAACAATTTAATGGTAATGCTACCAATATTAAAAATGTGAACTTGTGACCCACTGTAATTATATAGTCAATGAAAAAGTGAAATAATCTGTCTGTGAGCATTATTTTTTTAAAAATATGTCAAATTTATGGTATTTTAATAAATCTGAATGATTAGAATTCCTGTTGGGTTTTTAGACATCTCCCCTCACTATTTAGTAGGGTTAGGGTAGAATAGAACCCCTGACAGATTTTTATTCCTGTTCATATGTATCCCTTTTGCAGTTTTCCTCTTGTATATGGGGTACAATTCTGCGCTAAAAATAACCTAGAAAGTCTGCAGATGTTTAAAAGGCACAAAACTAAAATAAATTAAAAAATATCACTTACAATATAGGGTTAAAAAATATTAACTGGATAACAAATTTGAAATAATTATACAATAGACAAGGGCACTTCTGTTGTATATATTTCTAGCTAATAAACTACATAAAATATAAAACTGTTAACATATGAAACATGTGAGAGAAGCCACAGTCAGCCTGAATTGTTAAAAGTGCAATCTTCAGGGCAAATATATTTATATTTGCTTCATTTCTTAGTGGGCCCATATCCTTGAAGATGATGGCAGATCAGGTGTAATGAGTTCAGCAGCTGTAAGCTTGTTTCACCATCAAAACCCAAGTTGGTGATGACACCAATAAGTCTTTAATGGCAGGATCACTGCTCTTCTATATTAAATTGTTTACCATTAAAAAAAAGTTTACAGCATCTGCAATTGTCTAGAGTTTCATATGTGTATGGAAGTTAAACTGCAAATGATAAGTATGATGGAGGGGAAATTTCAAGCAGCATTAAATGATGGCCAAATTAAAGACAATTTTGGAAGATAATGGCTTCCCATTTAATGTATTAGACCTTGACATAAAGTAAGTCTAAACCTCCCCCATTTATAGTGAATGAGTTCAACTCGTCAGTGTCTCATTAGGGAGATTTACTTCTTTTCCTATAAAGACCACAGAATGGGCCTGATTTATTAAAGCTCACAAAGACTGAAGAAGATAGACTCTCTTGGGGGAACCTGGGTGGTCCAGCAAACCTGGAATGGATTTCATAAAATTAATTAGTTGGCAAATGTTTTCAATTATGAATCCAGGTTATATCTTCTTCAGTCTTGGAGAGCTTTAGCAAATCGGGCCCAATGGGGGAGGAAATTTATCCAATGTGAGGATATTGCCCTTTGAGACAGTTAATGCTAAAACTCTGCCAAGATTCTGGTTCTGGTTATTTAAAATGACTAGCTATGTTTACTGCATCACACACTAATCCATTATCAATATCAAACAATAATCAAATATTATTAAATCAAAGATGTTTACAATGACTGGTAGATATATCTTATAGATATAGATATATTTATATCTTCAAATGGTATATACATTTTTAGGAAAACTAGAATTACACTTACATTTTGTGGGTTACAAATGATTGATGTCTATCATCTTGTAAACTATTTTCACATGATATGGTTACACATACTGTACATTATTACTGAGCTAGAAGAAGCAATGTCAACATGTTATTACCTTTGCTATGGACAAACTTAATTTAGCCTTGTTGTAGCTGCATTAAAGCAGTTCATAATTAACTGGTAATAGGCTGTTCAAAGCTAACCTCAAATTCAATAAGAAGCATTTTTACTGTATGAAAAAACATACATAATCTCAATTTAAATGTTTTAAAATGCTTGCAGCCACTAGAACATTGACAGTTCACTTCAAGGTAATGCACTGGCCAGTGCAGAAATGCCAGTTCCTATAATGAATAATGCATTTTAGCATCCTGTAATGTAGAGATAACACTTTTTACTAGAATTCACGAGAATTCTACTTAGAAAATAGCACATTCTTCTCTGAGTTTTAGCTTACTTTTTAAAAGTTATACATTGTTAATAAGGAAGTAACATTTGGATGAAAACATAATTTAAGGGTCTATTGATAAATCAGTGAATCTGACATTTACTGAAGCATTCCCTGGTGGACAATCAATTACTGCCACTGAAACACATGGGAATATCAGAGAATATTTCAGTATATGTCAGATTTACTGCTTTATGAATAGACCCCTTAGTGTACATTACCTAATTATTTTGACCATTATTTAGTGCAATGTAAATCGGTGCACATTTTAATAGTGCATTTTTTTTTACCACCTTTGTAATATATGTTGTTATGATAATGTATAATTTCTTATTTGATATACTTGTGATAGTGTTCATTTTGCCTGGTGTTAGGTTGTGTAAGTGTTAGGTTTAGATCAACAAAACTCATCATGATTTGACGTTTGGAGGACTCATAATTACTCAGCCTTAAAATTTGTAGCTGTACAGATTTACGTACGTGGATTTAAATTATCTCCTCATTGAACAGTAACTACTTTGTCCAAGCCTGACACTTTAGATATTGGGGGATTAGAGGTCAGTGAATGTTGATAGGTATATCATTAAACTGGTTTTACATACCGCACAATCAGAAGATGGGTAGCTAACAGGCCAGCAGCTATCAAAGCACAGGTAACCTTTGACACTCTGATTACTTTGGCAATTGTAGTTTCCATATTATTATCCTTGGAGGCTGGTTTTATTCATATAACTCCCTGGGCTTTTTCTTCCTAAATATCCTTATGTTACAGAAATGTTTCTCACATGACCCTTTGAACTGAGTGTTGTGCTGCTGTGTGTCCACTTAACTGTCCAGGGTGTTGGTGAGCCATTTAATGAATTTGCACTGCAATGCAATTAATGACTCTGCAATGCACAGCACATGTAGGTGCAATATTGGAAAGTGGGTCTAGCCCATGTAGCTGCAAATCACAAGTGTGAGTGTTTACACTCAGCAATCAAGTTTTGTGCATGTGTGTTATTGTGTATTTGTAAGTGCCTGGTGTAATGCGCCTGGGAGCACAAATCACAACCAACTCCAGGAATCCCTTCAACAACCTTAATTGAGTAATCCAGATACAGGCCGTGGTCAAACTCAAGAAGGTCAGACCGATAAAGTGAGGTACAGAAGGATGAGGCAGAAGGCGTAGTCAGGGACAATCTGAAGTCAGGGCAGGCAGAGTTCATGCAAAGTCAGAAATCAGGCCGGGTCGCAGTTGGTAACAAGTCGGAGCTGGTGACAAGTCACGGAGGAAGACAACAGAGGTCAACACGGTAATCAAATACAAGAACGCACCCAAGCACACTTTAACACAGAGGCTATAACGGGCAATGATGCTCATGACAGGGACCCATTAAATGGGCAGAGTGCCCAATCACATTGTGCCACCTGGTGTTATACGATTGGAGGGACCATACTGACTAACTAATCCCCTGCGGCTGATTTAGCCGCAGGGAATTCAAACTTAACTTGCCCCACCCTGTGGCGGGGGAGCCCTTTGCCTCGCCCCCCGGTGGTACAAGAGGCGCACCTAGTAGCACACACGCCTCTTACAGGAGGACCCTTATACCGTGCTGTACTGTGCACGGCTACAGGAATGCTGGGGGCGTGCGCAGTACCGTGCACAGCCGCAGGGATGCTAGGGATGCCGTTTGGCCGAACAGTAGTACGGCCAGAACGGATCCCTACGCTGTAAGCAGAGTGGCTGCAGCTCCAGCTGCGCTGCCTGCCTTAACGCTTCCCTTCAGGCTGCCCGCAATCCCCTGGGTGGCAGTGGATGCGGACAGCTCGGGATCGCTGGCAGGGTAAATTCTTTACACCTGGGTTGACAGTCCATTATGAATGGACAGACAATGCAGATCAAAAAATGATTATGACCCACGAAAACAATCTGTTATTCAATAATTTAGGGTATCATTTACCATTTATAGTAGGAATGGAATAGTGTATGTCTTATGTTTACTGTACCACAATATTCCTGCCTACATTGCTGGCAAATAAACTAATAGACCACAAACAACTAAGCCAATTTTTATTATTCAAAAACTAACTTAGCAAAGTAGGTGGCATTTGAAGCTATTTCACAATAAGTCATTTTTATTTCAGGAAATAAAAATAAAAAGTGAAAAGCTTTACTGTATATACAACTTAATGACTCATTAATCCTAGCATCTCATAATGATTTTATAGTGTTTATCTGAAGGATAAGCCTGAATCTTCTTTAAACATGGTCATGCAATTATGTCTGGATAAAACCACCACATCCAGTTTTCCACCAACTTACAGTAAAGCATCTTTAATATTAACAATGAATGCACTGTATGCTGAGCTGGATTACTGAGCACGAAAACAATTACTGTTCACTTTTATCCGCTCACATGCTGACATGTCATATGGGAAAACCAAAAGCCTAACAAGTGAGCTTCTTCTAACTTTGAGTCTTTGACACTCAGGGAGACAAAATAAAATAAATCATTTTAATGGACTCAGTATGGGATTTACCTTAGTTTCTCTTATTATGAACTATGGTTCTACCTTCACATTCTAAATAACTGAATGGGGAAGAGAAATTGGTTTACTTTGTCATGGAACATCACTCTTTTCTTACTTATAGGAAAGAGCTTGTAATTGGAGCATCGTCTATAACAAACAAAAAGATGGTAATGTGAATATTTTAATGAAGAGGCAGCAGATACTTCCCTTGACATGGTCTCTAGAGGCCATTTAATTTCAGCTTCAGATAAGAAAAGATACTTGTGTAGTTATTAATATGCCATATCTGTCGTTTTACGTCTAATTGGTGCTTGCATCGTATACAGTTGTGTATAATTCTGTTTAATTATTTAAATAATTTTTTATTAGGGAGTTTCTCAATATGGAATATATTTATAACTAAACTGAAAGAAGACATTTACATGACAGAAATGGTGTTTCAGTTGCATACATTTTCTTATTAGAAAGTCTTAAATTTTTTTATTGTTTTCCCACTTGGAATGGCTCATAAAGGGAATTATTCAGTTTTTATTAGAGCTTGTCCTCTGTCAATGTTGGCAGTTCAGTGATCCTTGTTACTGGTCTTTCCCCTGCCACTGCCATTTTGCCCTTAGCTGCTTTGTGGTCTGCCATCTTTTTTCATTGGCTACTGGTGGTGATATACCTCCTGTGTTGATGCTAGAGTTACATCAAGCTCTTTACAGATAGTGGAAATGGGCAAAGAGTGCGCTGGGTTTGTGCTACTGCCAGAGTACACTGAAAAAACATTTGCTAGCAGTAAGGGAAAAGAGTTTTCCCTCAGAAGAGACATGTAAATCTACTCATGCAAATACTTATCTCCTATAGCAATGTTTGTATTTAGTATATTTTTGCTTCACTGGCCCATAAAAAGAAATCTACTTAAGTTATGTCTTAATGTGTGAATATAACATATGAAGTATACATATAACTACATGGAACTCTATTATTTGACAAAAAGGTATTTTCATTTTGTTTCATAAGAGGACTTGGCAATTCAAAGTGGTTGACTGTTCCTGAGGCCTTTTGAGGCCTCCTCTGTTTAGCACAATTAGAAAAAGGAATTGACCCTTTTAGTATAGTGAAGTACACCTTTAAGGATTTAGAGCAGCCTTTCTCAACCATTTTAATAACTCTAACATGGGGAAACCCTTAAAATAACTTTCAAGAAATCCTGACAATGATTACAATATCCGCAGCTCACAGTACATTACTGTGCTGCTCACTAGGAAGAATGCCACCCTTACAGATGGCCAAAAAGATCATTGGTGTCATGGTAACTAATCTGAGAGATACGAATTGCTTATTGCTCAAGGAACCCCTAGCAACCTCTGGAGGAATCCTAGAGTTCCATGGAACCCTGGTTGAGAAACACTGGTTTAGAGGTTAATGTTAGTGCTTTCTGGACAGTTTTAAGTCAATGTTTTCCCCAGGGAGTGATGGTCTTCTGATGCAGAGGAGGAACTCAGTCTTAATAAGGCAACAGCTAATGACTGCCCTGGTGCATCACTTTTTGGGCCTATGATACATGGCTTCTAATACAACCTAAATATGGGAGAAGTGGTGCTAAGGGAGGTGCTCACCATAGGACTGAAGGAGCGAAGAGAGTCAGGACAGGGAAGCTTGGTCAAGGTCAAGCCGAAGTCCGGTGTCCAAAAAGGCTCTATATGGCAGGGTATAGCTGGGCTAAGACTCAGGTAGCAATCTGAGGATCCAGCAACCGGAGCCTGGAACAAGAGACGTGTAAATAAGAATAGCAGGACGAGATTGAAACAAGGAACTAGTCTGCTCACTGGCTGCGGCCCAAACTCTGAAATCCCCTTCAGCTGTGCACAACCTCAGAGTAAGTGCAGGGGATCCCAAGAAAGGCACATCTCTGTACAGCTAAAGGGAGGCCGAGAATGCTGCAAGCTGCTAGACAGGCGATCTGCAGGTGGAGTGGTAACATCAGCATTACACTTAAGTTTTTTATTTCAAAATTTGGCTGATTCACCTGTAAAACCAATTATATTTTGGTCCAATTGGAGGTGATGGTCCCCCATGTTTCCTTGAAGTTCTCCCAGCATCCAATATGTCTTTCAAATATTTCTCATGACCAGCAAGGTGGTGTTATGTTGTCAGGAACTTTTCCATTAGTCGCAAGTGCTCTATTACTTAGTCATTATCATCCTTAATATATTAACAGTGCTTCTGTCAAACCTGCTGTACTACATTAGATGTAATTTTGCCTTTCTACCTTGTTACTACCACAAAATACTGGTAGTTCTCAGTGTTACCGATATATTAGCAATATACGGAGGGTGAGTTAAAAAGGTCTGTTAGCTACCCTTTATCAGAGTATAGATTGAAATGAAAAGTGATTGGTTGGGAGTATGGACATCTTGGGATGGTTCCCTGATATTCCTGTATATGCTTCCTTACCCCTTAAACCTCAAAGATTACAAAGAGTGATGCTGCTATTGCTTGACAAATAATTATCATGGTCAACCATTTTACACCATCTGTATTATGATACAGTGAAAACATTTTTTTTTTTGCAGTCTTATTCTTAAGCAGTTAAATTAACAATCACAAGCACACACTACTAGAAAAATTATATATATGTACTATAATTAACAAATTTGTGTATAGATCCGCATACCATATATAAACAATCTAGGATAATAAAAAATAATGTAAATATTTAAAATCAATCATAAAAAAATTCCAGTAGTAGAAAGTTCTTGCGGTGTCAACAATTTTTTATGGCACACCCATGTGAATCTTCCAAATCTTCATAAATTCAGCCCCCTGAAAACCGAGCAATTATCAGAATAAACCTTCAGTGGAAAAATGGTCATTTAATGCTTTAGGGCTGAGTACTCTTCCACATCTTCATCCATACAAAATACATACAAGCAGTCAAATATTAATGAAAGACGGTGGGATAAAACTATTATAGCATAGTATTGATTTACTAAACCCTTAAAGTGTTTAAACCACTTGCATTTGCATGTGTTTAAAAAAACACTAATAGGCTGCATTATATTTCCTCCGTAAACAAATATCCTCCGCATCTAGAATTCAGTCATATATTACAGTGTCACCATTCCTTCTATTGTGAGTAAAGTAAGTGAAAAACAACCAGTTCCACACAGACGGCCAAAGAAAAATGAAAAGTGCAGAAGTGGAGATCAAACATAGAAGTAACGCTTCGCCTATTACCTTATCCCACAATAAAATTTTGTAATTAGCAATTAGCAAAACTAACATCTGCTCATTTTTTTCCCACTTTACCATATTGTGGAGGTATGCATTCCCCTTAGGATAAAAGCGGTACAATCCTCATTTTTTTAAATTTCCCGCCAGGTACCGCCCACCTGCCAAATGGTCCCGCCTTCCAGCCTAGGACTAGCAAGCAGATGCCGGCCGGCATCTGCTTCCCCTGGCCCTCGTGTCCCCAATGTTCACACGCTGGGGATGCAGATGCCGGCCGGCATCGCCAGGGGAAGCAGATTTCGGGCATTGCTGGAGGACCCTGCGGGTACTGCTGGCGATCCCCACTGGAACGTGGGTACCAGGTAGGACTTGGCAAACTTCCTGGTAATTCCACTCCGAGTGTGGCTCGGGGTTACCACTTTTGGTATTGAAAATCTACCCTGAGCCACACTAGGGAATACCGCCAAGGAGGTTAACACACCATCTATTTTAGCTTCACTTTGGGTCCTTCCTATTATCAAAATTGTGGGAATGATTCAACTGTTTTAGATATGAGTTTTGCTTATAAAGCTGAAAACACTGTCTGCTTCGCACTGATCTTCATCTGCTATCTTTTCCAATGCTAGCAAAACCAGGCCCTCCAGTAGCAGCAATGCTTTACAGTTACCACATCATAATGAAAATTTTGTTCACATTATACCCAGAACAAGTTCTCCTAGGTACCAACACCCAGTGGTTTTCTTGATGAAATGACTGAAATTATGACTGGAATAGACTCTATTTGACATCCAGGTGCCATAGCTTGCCCTTTAGACATATCTGTTCCTGTGGGCTTCAAACTTCCAATTATAATTTTCTAGAAGGTATCCCAGAGAGTAAACATGATGAAATAAGCCTGCTAGATATCACTTCTGGCAGATCTAAGTGAGATGGTGCAAAGCTGAGACCTGCAAAATTTCCCTGGGTGTGCTTTAAATCTGTACTGTACAGAGAAGTGTCACTATGTAGGATAGACTCAAGGAACACTCAACTGAGTTATAATCTGTATTATTTCTCAATTAATGTTAACAATTTTTGAACACAATTAAAGCTAAATATACAACACTCCGTTACAAAAATGTAATTTATTGCAGCCTACCAAACCTACCAGGTGTGTTTGAGTGTGTTTTCTGTTTTCACAAATTTTTTCTTTATTTTCACCTTAAAATGCTGTAAATACCACACTTCTCATCCCTTTAATGTAAGGAGCCGTGGTTGTCATGCAGGCTAGACTTCAAGCATTTCAGCCTTTGTTTCTATCTATTTACATGGTGAAATAACGTGCGTAATACTTTGAAGAGAAAATAACAGAACGAGAATTAACATTGTTCTCGGCTCAGGCAAGGACAAGATCATCTGGTATTTTCTAATGCTAAAAATGTCCCTAACCTGAAAAAAATAAAACCAAGGCAGCTGCAACATCTAAAGACTGGTAAGTTGCAATATTGTTTATGGCTTTAGATACTCTAAGTTTGGCATCAACAATTAGTTAGGAAATTGCACACTTTTTCCTAGTTTATTGATATGTTACAAGTATGTTTAAGTTTAGTTGGCAAGACTGGCAGCTACAAGAAAGAAGAGAATAGAGTCAGTCAGTGCATGCCGAACACTTACAATTCCTTTTTCCTGGATATAACAGTGTATCTTCATCTGTGGTATTTATGGTACTAAAATGTGGTGTGAACAGCACATGGCTTACAGCACACAGTTTAAGTGACTTAACTTAATATTGATATTAAGGATTTGTTAGATCATTAAACTACTTAGTTTAATAAGTTAACATAAATCCCATGCATAAATCCCTTGTGTAATCCCATTACTTTATAGGACAAAGCACATATTTTATATTTCTATGTTTTAGTGTTCTCTTTTGACTCACCAACATTCAACATCTAAGAAATTTATTGGTGTAGCTATAGATTTCCATCACTAGATTTTCAAAGAAAGCAGTATATATAAAAGCTGTAAATAAAAAATAAAGCAGCCAGCATATTGTTTCAATATAGACTTATCTGTCACATAAACATAACGATGTGATAGAAATGTTCTCATCAGTAGAAAGATAGAGAAGCTTACAAAGAACAAGAGACATGGCTCAGTGTGTGGAACATGATTTAAGATGTGTTCTACAACTTCCAGTTATGAGTTTTGCTCTTCTGAACGTTTATGAAACGGGAGTAATAGCTACCTTAGCAGTTTCCATTAATCAACCTGTCCTAAGGTGTTTTTCTACAGCACACAGGATGCTGTAGAACCAATTTACACAGGAAAATCACATATTTATTCATATTTGACATTTTGATGTAACGCCTCCCCAAAACTTCTGATTTCTACCTTAATTGCAATGAACCATTGAGACCTATGTTACAGATTGCTGATGTAACTTAATATGAAACTTTCAAGCAAGCTAAATAACAATAAATCATACAATATTCTGGATCAGAATGATAAATTGAACAGCATGGAAAAGTAATGAGGAAACTATATGGTTGTAGTGGGCCATCTTCAGAAAATGACACACATATGTAACACATTCTGCAATAACTTTTGGGTAGTCAGAAAAATCTCATGTTCTGTCTTTATGTGTTTAGGCTGCAATTTAAATGGACAATAAGTAACACTTGACTCGAGGTGTGAGACTCAGAAACAAGTCAAACACACAATTTTTTTCATATATTAGAGAATGTTTTTATTCTTGCTGTATTTATCATTTTCAGGGTTCCTACTTAACAAAAATCTAAATCACTGTATTTATCTAGATAATACTTTTCTAGTCCTAGGTAATATATGACGCTCTTTTAAGGACTTGAAATATCATTGATTTGGAGCATATTGACAACAATCCAATTACCGCCCACTAAAGGCAATTAAAATGCAAAAATACTGGAGAGCCAAGAAAGGTATTTCCAACTGGGAATAAAGAATACATCTAGCTACATGGTTAATGAAACCTGTGCTGGTATTGATGGCTAAAACACAATTATTTGTAAAGTAACTGAAATAAGCGACACCAATGAATTTAGATATTCGGAATAATATAATTACCTTTTACCAGGCGTGTTTGATATGTAGCTATGTACAGTGATTATGCATTCACTCTGGTATTATATTGTAATTAACAACAGTTATATTATTAAATTATCATGTGCCCAGATGAGGACACAAACCTTCAAACTAATCCTGCAGGTTTACCATCTTTAGATGCAGAAGGGGATGGAGCAAGAAAGAGGAAATTAGCGGGCATTGTGACAATTCACAGTACAAGAACCCCAACATATTAGGCCTCCAGTTATCAAAATACCACCAAGCCAGCATCACATCTCCTAACTAGCACAGTAACCTCCGGCCAGAACAGTAACTTATTCTTTATAAATAGGCCCCACTCAGTGTACAAAAAGAAAAGTGCAAAAAACAAAAGAATTACAGTTCAGATATGTAACCAATATGTTTTGGGGGTTTAAGGGGGGCCACTTCATCAAATGACCCATAAATAACTATGATCAGTATGCAGCATTGTATAATGAGATAAGTTATCCATGTTTTTGTGCCATTTTTGTTTTTTGTTTCAGACAATGTGCATTGAATAACCATCAGTGACACAATCTGGCTCTTTGGTAAAATTTGTTCTCCATAGTGCCCAGGAAAGTACAGTGTTGTTTTCTGTCTATGTGTTCAGTTTAAATTGGTAATAACATTTTATTATGAAATGATGAAATGGTAATTGTCTAATTAATGACCCTCTGAGCTTAGAATTACATTTCCTTCAGTTTTTTCAGATGTGTAGCCATGCATTTTAAAGCAAAGCTACACAGTGAGCAGGGGTTGCTTTGGGAGTGCTGTATACTCTCTGCAATTGGCTACATACAGTTAGGTCCACAAATATTTGGACAGAGACAACTTTTCTAATTTTGGTTCTGTACATTACCACAATTCATTTTAAATGAAACAACTCAGATGCAGTTGAACTGCAGACTTTCAACTTTAATGGGTGGAACAAAAGGATTGCGTAAAAATGACTAAAGCCTTTTTATTTTACCGTGCAAACTGCACTTTGTTCCAGGTCAGTGATTCAGTAACACATCAGAGTAGATTTAAAATTCCACAGCATGTACAAGTTAGCAGTGACTCTTATATTTTATTTTGACAGGACAATTAATTACTATTTTTGTGCACATTAACAACATAATTAAACTAAATAGCACACTAAAAGCTGTGTTTGAATCTACAATACACAAGAGGACCTTTAGAGAGCAGTGTTTAATAACAAGTCCAATAGCCTAATTTTCATCACTTTACTGAATAGTATGCTAATTCTCCTTAGAGCTCCTATAATGTTATTTTATAGTCTATGTAATCAGACAATTCAATACATTGATGCACTACCATATTCTAGATGACACAGTATTAGTTTCCAACAAAATCAGTAATATTAATAATAATGTACTATTTTGAAATATTAACTGTTTATTTAGTTTTACTATAGACCACAAATAATCTGATTAAGCCCTTTTTTACGCTGACTACAAATGTGAGAAGATCCCTTTTATCTGTAAACTTAAAGTAAAAACTACTACAAATTTGTGAAGACAGAATGAAAGATACGATTATTAGGTGTTTTTCAGTTTGTTGAGATAATCTGATGAGGTTTCACCCCATGCTTCCTGGAACATCTCCGACAAGTTGGTTTGGCTTGATGGGCATTACTTATGTGTATGTTGTGCGTGCATTGTGCTCCTATAAAAGATCAATAGTGACTGTGCTGGCCACTCCATCCTACGCAGAATACCAGCTGTCTGCTTCTTTTCCAAATAGTCCTTCTGTTTGGAGGTCTGCTTTGGGCTATTGTCCTGTTGTAGGGCAAATTGGTTATCAAAAGCTGCCCACAGGCTATGGAATGGTGTTGCAAGATTTAGGAATACCAGTTAAAAAAGGGTAAAGGAGATAAAAGGGATGGTGTTTTCTCTGCTGGTATCCAACTTGCATCCTGTTGAGAAACAGTTAGAGCTTTTCAATCAGACCAATGCCTTCACACAGAAAGCAAGTCTTTCTTTGCAGAATGCAGGTGGATGGCAGGCTTTACTACTCAGGCTGTGGCTGCTTAGTGGTCTAACTGCATGTTGGTTCTTAAAATATGAACATTTACATGTGTAAAAGGTATATGTGTATGGTACCGATGGCCATTGCCAGCCAAGATGGTGTTAAACAGGTTAACAACTGTTTCTGTTTAGCTCAAACTAAGGCTAAGTATACACGCACAATGGCTCTCGTCAGATAATCGGCTCAGGGCCAAAAATCTGGCGTGTGTACATCGCTCGTTGTCCATCGTCCAAACGACTGTCCTGGCGGATCCATGGACAATGGACAACGAACCATCTTAATGGAAGTGAAGGGGGAGAGAGCGCAGCGGGGTGCCGCTCCGTCGCTCCCCTCTCCATAGAGTGGACTGTATGTATAGCACCTGTTCATGCATCGTGCAGTTGTTAGTCGTTGGAAAGGATTGTGAAAGATCCTTTCCAACAACAATTGTTGCATGTGTGTACATAGCCTAAGTTTGGTGATCACATAACATTAACATAAGGTTTACCATAACTAGTGCTTACTATAACTGTGCATTACTAATATAAGGCAACCAAAAGGCAGCTCTGCTTGTCTTTTTAATAATGAATGCATTAGGAAGTACAGTTGGTAACTCTGAAAACTACATTTTACTGCTATGCTCTCCAAAAACATTGATGTATGACAACTTCTGGCGTCATACTAGCAACTGAAATATTAGTTAAGCATTTGAGAAAATGTAAATATACTTAAACTGTATGATTCAGGTTGTTAATTTTTTTCCTCTAAACCATAATAGTTATGGCATCAAATAAAAACGCCTACTCTGAGAGCTAAAGCAATAAAAGGCATGACCAATAATTACGGATACAAACAAACAAGAAATAGAATTATAGTGGATATTATGTGCATATGGTAGGTGACAATGGTCAATTATTTATATGTATTCAGACATGTCCTGGGTCTCTAAGCATCTGTCAAATTGTGAGCCGGCAATGATCTGGTCACTGTTTTTTCATTTACTTCTGAATATCAGTGGTGTAACATAAGGCTAGACCAGCTGGCCTTGGCTGTTGAGTGCAAACTGCAAAAGTTACCATTGGATAAATGTACAGTTATTCAGCATAGACCCATCACATTATTCACTAGAACTCCAGTTCAGCAGTAATTTAAAGTTTCTGGTAAAACCTTATCCAATTCACATTAGAGAGTGCAGCAGGACATTACGTACTGTACGTTGCCAGTATTCTGAAAGTTGCTTTAGCTAATTTAATATTCATTTTTACTCCCTTCAAAGATAATTGTAGTGACAGCTAACTTTTAAACAGCTGAGGACACTGCAGACAGGGATTTAGATAATAAATAACAAATAATACTAGATTATATGCCTGCACAATGTACATTTCTGTATAACTATTTACATTTTGCAAAAAAGAAAACAGTGTAAAAGTACAATAAATACATTCAAGTGTTTTGGTGTGTACCGTGTCTTCTTTTAATGAAACAGTACAAAATGGCAAAGAGTTTAATATTTGGACATCTAACTGATACTTAACAATATGGTCAGTAATAGTGAAGGGGAATACTTACAAAACTTCATAGTGACATAGTTAACTAAAGGGTATAATAGGTGTCAGTGTGAATAAATGTGACTCAAGTAAAGCCTGCAGCACTGATGTCAGCAATAATACCATATTGCATTTGTTTTATTGGCTAGTGAATAACTGCCAGCACTGGTAGCAATGATTTTAATAATAACCCTCAAAATTGGTGTCATTGACTTCAATATTAGGCCCCACATTGGAATCAGTGGTTATAACAATGGCCTCACGTTGGTGTCACAGACTTCAATAGTAAGCCTCATATCAATGTCAGTGGCTGCGAAAATAACCCCCAGCACTGGTGTCAGTGGTCACAATCATACATTTCACATTGATCTCAAAGACCTTAATATTAAGCCCTAACAGTTTCTACCTTCCCCTATCAGAGTTTGTGTTCAACCTTCAATGGGTAGTCAGTTGTAGTAAAATTATATCTACTTGGCCTACCTTATCATGTACTCCAATATACTCTCCCTAATAAAGCCAGGACTTTCTTTTAATACTTCACTTGACAGCCGTCTTTAGTTTCCTGTCAGAGACTCTGACCCTGACCAGGAAATTAATTTATAGGATCTTGTTTTGTTTAACATCAGAAAAAAAAAGAAACAAGAAAAACACAAATTACTCAGACTGGCCAAAGCAATCAAATTCTACAATGTTTCTAGAATAAAGCTACGTACACACTTCCAATTATTATCGTCGGAAAACGAACGACGAACGTTCCTGCACGATATATATGAACGATCGTATAGCACCGATACTGCACATAGAGGTAACGACACGATCGTTCGTAGATATTGTACACACAATAGATACGATCGTTTAAGCGATAGAGGAACTATGTGCACGACAGGAAAGTGAACAGACACTCATTCATCACGCATGCTCTGAACATGGACGATCAACGAACGACCGTACACACGAACGATGTTCAACGATCGTCGTCCAATCCGATCCGCCGGTCCGGTCGTTCGTTTCCAGCGACTTTCCTCGTTCGTCGGCGTCGTTGGTTACTTTTTTACGAACGATTTTTTGCCCAATCGATCGTTTGTCGTTCGATTGGAACGATAAAAATTGGAAGTGTGTACGCACCTTAAGACGTAAAGTGATTGGCCACACTCAGATTGTAACATCAATATTTCCTTTGCCCTAGCAAATGAAAATAGGCAACACAATAATTTACAGAATGACTACAAGTTAGGCACAAAATAAACATAGCACTTTCATGTAGAGAGAATTTAAAATCAGGCCTTAAATAGGGACATTGAGGGACGGAAGTGTGTGTCCATAAGGAGCTGTAACCTCCAAACATGAAAATATGTTAGGTATGTAGATAACTCAGTATATGGATAATGGATATGTTTTGCTAAATCAATTACAAATGAGCTGCAGAGATCCTCTAGCTGTAGGGACCTCAACAATGAAGAAACCAAGGTCATAGGGGTTGACTTTTCATGTTTGCTTTGCTTGCATTCTAATTTGAAGCAGCAGATGGGACACCATCTCTGTTTGGAAAAAATAGACCCTGAGATCCTTTTCAGGAACACAGAACAAGGTAGAATACAATACTTGTAGGTTGAATAATGGTAATAGAAGGGTCTAATAGGAAAAACAATAATTGTTCTACTGTTCAGCAGACCTTGTTCTATAAAGGTCTCTGCCTTAGCAGTAACATAAATGACACAAAGCTTACTTCTGTATAACATGCCCTGTACAAGCTCCCTGCAATCATGTCAATGCTTCTGAGTAGAAAATTTGCTAAATGGAGGGGGTGAGTCTGCTTACTATACCTTTCCTGAGCAAATGGTTAGTGTGGGAGAGAAAATACCCCGTGGAGCAAAAATAAAAGTTATTATAAAAAGCTCTCTGATAAGGAAGCCAGACTGTAACATTATGACTTCCAGAACAAGCAAGATTTAGAAGTTGGCAACAAAAATCATTTAAATCTCCACAGGCCTGACTTAGGTTTTGAAAATCTAAGTGGTTTGCACTCCACAGATTATCCCATTTTTATAGGAAGAACTATTGTTCAGTATAATGGTAATACGCTGCCACTGCAGTTAGGCTTTTTGATTTTATTTGATTGTATAAATCATGTACTTATGTGAAAGTTTAAATGATAATGTTTGGCATACAGAGTTTGTGAACTATTTCTGTCCTGTGGCTATGGAATGATCCTTCTGTTTGTGATTCTACATACAAGTTTTAGCTTATTAAAGTGTTTGAATTCAGCTTTGAAAAGGCCTGCATGACTGATATTTATAAAGAACCATCTGAGAGACAGACCACCACTTTGGTAATCAGAATTTCAAAAGTAGGGAACAAGAATACAAAATGTATAATTGCAGATATATGAAAGTGGAAACAGATATTGTTTCCTGGCAATCAGGATGCCAATAGTAACAAATTACTGTACTGTATTCAAACTAAAGTGGCAATCATAAGCTCCAGTAGCTTGAACACAATAACTGATCTCCATATTTACACACAAGACATTTCTATTATGCACAAATGGCAACCCTTACAGCTCACTGTGCTTTCTGCCTCCTGAAAAGTGAATCAATAAAAAGCAATTATCCCAATATATACCAACATGCCTTTGATATGTAGCCAGGTAAAAGCATGTATGACATTAGATATTGCTTATACTAAAAATATATTTCCACAGTCGTTGGTACCTTTAGAAAAGATCATAAATGAATTAGACTTATTTTTCTGTATTTGGTATCATAAATCTCCAATTATGCAATTAGTCATTCTGCCTATTTAAATAGGGAAAAGCAATCACTGTTTGGTACTATTGTGTTTCCCACAATCAACATGAGCCAGAAGAAAAGTGAACAGATGTCTGAGCTGATCAGAAAGAAAACTTTAGACAAGCAAGTTTAAGTCAATGAGCAATGGTAGTGAGAGAGGTGACCTAGAACCCGATGGTCACTTTGGCTAAGCTCCAAAGATCCTGTGTGGAATTGGGATTAAGTTCAAGAAGGACAACCATTATTTGGACGCTCATTTGGAGTTTTCAAAAAAAGCATCTGAAGTACTCTGAATGTGAGGAACATGTTTCTCTGGTCTGATGAATCAAATATTGAACTATTTGGCCAACTCTAAACATTATGTCTAGAGGAAAACAGGCACTGTTCATCACCATCCCAACAGTGAAGCATGGTGGTGGCAGCATCATGCTGTGGGTGTTTTTCTGCAGCAGGGACTGGAAAATTGGTCAGGAATGAGGGAAACATGAATGGAGCAAAGTACAGAGATAATGTGTACTATGTTATGATACACTATATTATGTGTTTTATTGCAGTACCCTAAATAGACTATGTTTCCACCTGGCCGATGGTGTCTACTATGCCCCGCCCACTTGACCACACCCACCTTTAATGTCCCTTTTTTGGCCCTTTCAACTGTTGGGAGATATGCCAGAGAACAAAGAGCTGCACCAATATTATCTGGTATGGAGACACAGTAGAGAACACGTGCATATATTTTTCAGAATTTGTACAGCATGAATCTGGGATTTTGCTTCTTTCTGAAGGTGAATGTCAAGGTCTTTTTGCTGCCGTCACTGCAATGTATACATCTGGGTGCCATTGCTTAGGTTATGTGTACTCAAACAAAAAGCTGATGTTAAAACCCATCACAGGGTAACATATTTTTCAGAAAAACAGCAAGATGAAAGTACACTGATGTGATTGTTCTACAGAATGATGGGTGATATCATTTTAAAGTACCCTGGAGTAATTGTTTATCCCCTCTGTTCTATACGGTTTTATTTTTTATTTCATCACTCCAGCCCTTGCAACTTTTAAATGTAAAATTGAGCTTCTTGAACCCTAAGCCCTGGCTATACATGGAACCTTAGTTCCCATATAATTTGAAATTTTGATCCTCCTGCTGGTGCCAGACCATGTTCTCTCTTATTGAGCTTTCAAACGTCAGAGCGTCCACTGCCCACTGAAGTCATGTATGTTGATTTACAAATGAAGTTTGGAATCTCAATTTAAGAAAAAAATGTTCATTCCTCAATAGTGTTAAAAAGCATCTTTGTGTGATCAAAGATCACAACAGGCCTACAGGTACCCAAAGTGCACTGTTGTGCACGTGGGTCTCCCCCTTTGATCCCACAGAAGAGTTACAGTAGTACAAATATTTCTAAAACCTGATGGCCATGAATTAAAGAATAAAAAAAAGGTCAGAACATACAATGCACTAGTGTGCTGTGTATGGATACGCAGACCATAGTGCCTATGTTGAGAACTTGTTTACTGCTGAAAGTTCCTACAGTGGATATGTGAGCCTCAAAACTGGAACATAGAGCAATGAACTAAGATAGCCTACTCTGATAAACCATATATTCTTAGTGCTCACTCCTGCAGAGTCCATGCCTTGATGGGTGAGTTTTTGGTAGCAAAAGGGGGACCAACTCAATAGTAGGAGGTGGTTTTAATACCTGGGGCTTTTACGGGAAAGTCACAGGTATATGTGACATTTTATACCTGTATTAAAGGAAGGATGAAAACTGTTCCATTCAAATGAAACTGCTAAGCTGAGTTGAAATACATATATCAGAGCTGCTAAATCATTTGCATTTGTTCAGATCTGACATAAAACAGTACTGCAGTAAAGCAATACAGCTTAGTCATTTTACTCCCCTAGTCACTACTCTAGAGTTTGATGTAGATACTAAAGGTTTTATACCACTGTAAACAAAGCTTATTTCTGATAATTCTTGTCTTGTATCACCACCAACATCCTTTAATATTCCACTAACTGTAGCCTGATTACAATAAACCTATTTTGAAGTAAAAAAAAATATTGCAAGTCTATTTGCTTTTTATTTTTCCAGTGAAAGAAAAGTGTAGTTACTTACAATTGCTGGGAAAACAAACCTTTTTTTGAACACCGGAGTAATTTTATCTTAGACTATATTGATGCTGGTTATCTTACTGGTCACCTATCTTAAAGAACAACGATAATAAGTACTAAAAGAAAAGCATAATACAATGCAGACCCCATAATTACTGTTCAGTAGGGGTTATGTAAGTTGGTGTTTTGAGGTTTAAAGCATAGCAACTCCAGAACAAAAATAATTTTTACTGCAGCCAACTGCATAATTTTTATCCTATTTTTTTTGCCAAGGTCAGTTTAAGTATTTAAAATACCTCTGGATTATGCCAAAAATGAAGTGTCATTGTCACTTCCTGTAATATGAACTCAATCACAATGATAATCTTATCTTTCTAATGTAAGCTACTACTCTATTACCCCTTCCATGTAACACACGTCAGATGATTCTTGTCGGATAATCGCCTCAGGACTGAATTTGGCTAAGAATCTGGCCTGTGTATAATGCTCCTTGTCCGTCCTGGGGATCCACGGACGGTGAACCATCCTAATGAAAGTGAAAGAGCACAGCAGGATGCCGCTCAGTTGTTCTTCCCCTCCCCTCTGCATAGAGCAAAATGGCGCTGTATGTACAGTGCTTGTTTATGCATTGTGCAGTCTTTTATCGTTGGTAAGGATCATGAAAGATTCTTTCCAACAACAAACATTGCACGTGTATACCCAGCCTAATTCTAAAGATTGGTATACATAACCTTGGTATATATAATTTTTTTTTAGTTTAGATATACTACTGTATAACTAATGTATGTAGTCTTTTAACCCTAATCATTTCCATCGATTCGAAGTAACCATAAATGACATGTAAATCCTTCAGTGCAATATAAGTCTAGAGATTTGCTTTTACCCCAAGTGAGACCTGGAAACAGTTGTAGTTAAAAGCCTATTGCAAGAAAATGTACGCATGGCCAGTAGGGATTAAAGGTTTTCACATTGTTGTTTTAGCCCACTTTTTTATTTATATATATATATATATATATATATATATATATATATATATATATATATATATATATATAACAGCTCAATACAGGCTCTCAATAAGACAGGATACATGAGATGATTATATGGATTGTTTGAATAGTTAATATAGTGTGTGTGTGTGTGGGGGGGGGTGGAACAACATCATCTGACACCCTGCTTGTCTGAGAGATTTTGTAGATTTTATTAAAATGCATTTTCTGCCTGGCAGTGTTGTCACTGTAAACCCTAATTACCGTGTTTCCCCGAAAATAAGACACTGTCTTATATTTTTTTGGGCTTCCAAAAACACACTAGGTCTTATTTTCAGGGTAGGTCTTATATACTTTTTTTAATGAAAAAAAACACTTACCATATTCCCAAATTCCCCTTCTGATCACTCTGTGCTTTTTTTCCACTGTTCGGCAGTTAAGACATGGAACAGCAGGTGGCGCTGTGCCGGTTTCTTTCGCTCTGCTTTACAAACAGGAAAAGACACGATGCTGGCAGAGGAGAGAAGAGAGACATGCTGCAGCCAGAGACACACGCAGGATCGCGTATCAGGTGAGTATATTATTTTAATTTTTTTTTTTAACACATTTTTAAGGGCTCACTAGAACTAGCCTGGTTACATGCACTTCAGCTTCTGACAGGCGAAGTGCATGTAATATCACTCCGCCTGTGACAGGAGCCGGAACTACAAGGAAAGCATCGGCTTGTGCGGCTGTGTGTTAGCCCGCTGTGTGTACGCCCGCTGTCTCCCGCTCGGTGAGTACTGTTTTAATTTATGTTTGCTTTTATTTTTTTTTATTTTTTTTATTTTTCTACTAGGTCTTATTTTCGGGGTAGGTCTTATATTAGGGCAGGTTGGGGGGAAAGTGCTAGGTCTTATTTTCGGGGTAGGTCTTACTTTCGGGGAAACACGGTAGCATAAGTGTCTATTGTCTGTATGGAAACATTGTGTTAGGACACCTAATCTCTCCACCTAATTTAAAATTAAATCAGGTTTATATAGCATTATGTCAAATATGAATTGCTGCCAATTTTACACAGTACTGTTAAAAACTGCATCTGTAGGTTTGGTGAAAGCAATATAGTGCAACAGTGAAAAGCAGGAGGTAAGTTTTAGGGAGAGAAGCTTTTCACTGCTTATGTTCTGAGACTGACCCCTAACTCCAGTTCAATATAATCTGCAATCAAATTACCATTCTTAGAATAATACACAAATAATACACAAATATGAAATCAGCCTCTCTCTTTTGATCATCAATTACCAAATTCTGAATTCTTTTAAATAACCAAGAGTGGTGTAACTGTAATAAAACAATAACACACATTCAACTATACAAAATGGATTTGTTTTATTAAACGAAAGAAAAATCAGCTCTGTGGGTCAAATATGAAATAGAATATACAAAAACTTTACATTAGTTCTCTCAATTGAATAAAACCCTGATGCATGATAAGGTGTAGCAACAATTTCCTCTGCCTACGGAACATCCAATGTATACGTTCCCTGTAGCGGTAGAGTGCCGTACCCGGCAGTCATACACACTTGCAGGGAAGTAAGGTTAAAAATCTAATCACTGCTTTCCTAACAAATCCAAACTAATGCACAGAGGAATGTGTAAAAACAAGAAATATACTCAGTGACATTAGTTAGAGGCAAGTGACAAGTATGTCAAGTTTACAATTTTCTCATATCACATTTTCTAGATCTATACAAATATATATAGTATTCCTTTAAAAAAAAAGCCTTACGTTGGAGATTTATATACCTGGAAAGCACACAAGTAGGTCACAGCGTGCTTCCCATGTTGTGGAGCTTTTGTCCACTGCTGGACTGTGCTCACCCCCTAAACGCTTTTCAGAAAATCAAGACAAAGAAAGAATTAAAAACAAGTAACTGACACAAAGCACAGCCCCCTGTCAAAGTCTAGAAAGCTTAGAAAAAAGCTTTACGTCTTTGGCATAACACAACTTTTCCTGTTAACACTTCTCCTTTAGGAATAAAGATGAAATAATGTTTTGTTACCTTAACTAAAACACCTTTAAAAGAAGTAGCCTGAAATGTGTAAAATGTGTTCCCATCAAAATATACAAAAAGTTACTTCTGTCATGAAAAAAAAAAAAAAAAAATCATACATACACTGAAGTAGCAGACATGAAAGGTCATTTTGTGCACACACAACTTGTGTACACAAGTTACTAAAGGATTCCCTATTGACAAGGATGTCATATGAAGTCACTGAGCTCTGCTTCAATCGCTGCCGCCATCTCATCTGCTTCCGAGCTGCTTCCTTCTTCGTCCTCATTGCTGGACTCGCTTGCTCTGTCGTCTTCAGCATCCTCCTCCTCTTCATCCACATCCAATTTCCTCTTATGGCCTCTATAGGGAAAAAGGATCACATTGTAGAAATAAGAAAAAAATCTGTACAATCTTACTACAGCAAGGCAGTAAAAGCAAAACAACTAAATCTAAGAACGATTCAATAATATTTTTCTGCCATCGAAAATTTAATTCAAATGACAATACACTAGAATTCTATCTTTCTTCTCTATGGTATTTTATAGAAATCCCACAAGCAATGTCAAATAACGTGCCCAGACAGATAGATATGAAAGTCTTTACACATTCCTAATAAAGCAAGTTATCAACAATCCCTCAAGCTGCAGGCAGTGTGAAGAAATTCATTCTTGAAAACCCTGGTTCTTGTTTTTATTAGAGGGCATTTCAGTGCTTTTTCTGAGCTATACTTATAGACACAAAGTAACTAAGGGTTTGTTTGTTTTAAAGTAAAATAGGCACGTGTTTCATTCTTACAGTCTGGTTTCCATCCACAATCAACAAACATTTTGGTAGGTTATTTGCCTTCCTCACAAAAAGTGGTCATACATTGTGTTAATGACATGAAAGTATAGTAGGTATATGATTCTCTGACAACACTGAGAATGAACAGGGATTTAGCTAAAAGGGTCAAAATGAATTTTGCAAGAGTAAAATAGAGTTGGTCATGGAGACACTGAAGAATGTGGTTACCAGTAACAAGTAGAAATAGGTTAATAAAAAATCTCAGAAGAAAAGCTGACAGAGAAGACTGCACATCAATGCAAATCTTTATTTTTTTCTGCCTTTTTTTAACACCTAAAGCATTTGACAATTTTGAAAGTTTTTTTTTTTATTATGCCTCAATAAATAAAGCCTTAAAACTGAAAGCAGGTGTACTTTCTTTGTCTGCCAATCAGATGCAGAGCTGTTCCTCCCCACTAGAAGGACATATAGGCACCCAAGGAGCTAATTACTGAAATTAAAAAAAATTTCTATCATGGGTTTGTGATTAAAAAGCCATATTGGTCTTGGTTTTTGGCAAAAAATACACCAATATAGGGCAACATAATGACCTAGCCAGGGAGAACAGTCCATATATGACTAGCCGAATAGCCGTACTAGTGTAGTGTAATTTTACCCCCAAACATCCCTGTAAAGCCGATGTCCCCAACCCCCTGGTCCACTAGCGGGCCGTGTCTTTGGCCGGTGCACCCACCAGCGGGGTCAGAAAAAAGGGGAGAGGGACGCACCAGCCAGAGCCGCAGACCACATCTCCTGTTTGCATCACAGGTTTAGGGCAGTGGACGGGTTATGTCTCTGAACACAACCTGCCCACTCTCCCATTACAGGCTCAGACCTGCGATGGGAGAGTGAGCAGGTTCTGGCATCATGACGTCACTCTGGGGAAATTTTTTTCCCCTCTGATTGACACACGACTCCCAAGCTATGCGGGGACAGGATTCCGTGCATTTAGTGGTCCGCGACCTGCAAAAGTTTGGGGACCACTGCTGTAAAGAATGTCTCACGTGAAAGGGATAAGTAAAGTTGTGTAGTAGATTAGGCAGGACTGGCATGATATGGATGTGCTGAGTTTCTTGCAAACAACTATCAACATATTGTAACACAACCAAAAGGAATACTTTGCTATACTCATTGGCACCTGTAAACTATGTAAGTGTGCACTCAGTATAAGAAATATACAAATTGGCATATCAAGAATACCAGAGTTAATTTTTAATTGTATTTATCTTGTCACAAAGTCTATTACATAATCTATAACCAATTGAAGCTGCACAAAGGAAAAAAAAATCACTGTATTACTTTAATCACTAAGCCAATTAACATTTACAGAAGGAGTCCAATTATTCACTACTGTGCCCTAGACAGGCTTTGAAACATCACAGCAAATTATCCCAAACTTTGTCAAAAAAATACATCATTTAAATTTCAAAAGGCCAGGCATAAGCATGTGAACATGTACATTACACAGAAGAGTGTACACTCACCTAACTGCCTTATTAGGTACACTTGTTCAGATGTTTGTTAATAGAAATATTTATTACGCCAATCACATGGTAGCATTTCAATGCATTTAGTTGTGCAGACACTGCAAGAGGACCTTCTGATGTTCACACCAAACATTATAATGGGGAAGAAAGGTGATATGAGTGACTTTGAATTTGGCATGGGCATTGGTGCCAGGGAGGCTGCACCAGGTATTTCACAAACTACTAATCTTTTGAGATTTTCACACACAACTATCAAAATATGCAGAAGTGTCAGTTCTCTGGGCTGCCCTCTCTCAGCCATGTTGTTGCCAGAGGTGAATGGGCAGACTGGTTCAAGCCATTAAAAAGGCAACAGTAACTCAAATAACCACTCTCTACAAGCGAGGTATGTAGAAGAGTATCCCTGAAAGCGTAACATGTCAAAACTTGAAGCTGATGAGCAGCAGGAGCTGGGTGCCACTCCTGTCAGCTAAGCCTACAATTTGCATGGTCTCACCATATTTTAAACAGGGAGAGATAGGAAAAACATTGATGATTACTTCAAGCAGGTTAATACACCATATCACAGCTCAAATAATCTCAAACAGGTTTTTTGAACATGACAATGAGTACTAAAATGAACGCAACATTCACCTGATCTTAATCCAATAAAGCACCTTTGGGATGTGGTGGAACAGGACACTGGCATTATGGATGTGCGGCCAACAAATCTACAGAAACTGCATGATGCCAATATTTTCAAATGGAAAAAAATCAATGTTTCCAGCACCTTGTTGGCTCTATGCCATCAAAGTTTGTCTTCTAAAGACAAAAGGGGTGTATCTAGCATGGTGTACCTAATAAAGTGGCTAAAAACGGTATATGCTGTGCATACTTTGATATGCATTACATATTATTGCAGAACACCAGTCTCTTACAATTTAATGTTTCTAATACAGAAAAACAAACAATCAGAAAGGCCATTTGAGTAAAAGCCAATTAACTCACAGATGTGTTCTAGTTTTGGAGGTAAAACAGAGCTACTACTGGGAATCCAACTAAAATATAAGGGATAATTTACCGTACCGGCCAGAGCCGCTGAACACGTCCCTAGGATCTGAGCCTGCAATGGGAGAGTGGGCGGGCAGTGTCCCTGCACACAACCCACCTACTCTCCAATCACAAGCTCAGATCTGTGATGGGAGAGTGGGAGGGGTTATGACATCATGACGTCACATTCAGGGGCGTCATGATGGCATAACCCCGCCCACTCTACCATCGACTAAAAAAGTTTGCCCACCCCTGTGCTAGATGATGTTTCTAATGTAAACCAAACACAGGGCCCAGGGTGCCAAGACTATTGTGTGTTAAATCAATAATAATCTGAAAGCAACTCAAAAGTATCTAGAAGCAACCCAAAGCAATTCCTTATTCAACTTAGAACATATACTGCCTTTGACTTCAGCCTTTATGCCTGCTACAGAAGACATCACTCATATTATGCTGACTAGTGCAATAAATAGCAGACAACTGTCCAGAAACCCACTGTTTTCAGAAGGAATTACGGTGATTAGCCTGCTAGAAAAAAAAATTCAGTTGGATACTTTTGCAATAAACTTCACAAACTATATCAGATACAAGTTACCACAGATGCATACATTTGGATAAAATATACATCAAAAACTGGCAGTCACATGGCAAATTGAACACTAGGAAAGCTGGCATAATTATTTTGAGGTTAATTTTATTCCTAATTACATTGTATTCTTTCAGTCAATTGTGCACCTGACCAACCAATGTTCAATAATCCAACTGGTACTGGTCTGGAATACCTAAAACATTGACACATGTGTACAAGATTTTTTCCCTTTCAGTCATTTTCTCTGGATAGAAAGCAATTGCATGTACTTGCTCATTCATGTATATGATGCAACTTATGTATATATTGACCAACAAGTTCAATCTTTGCACAACCAATTAAAATTCTCCCTTTAGATCCGGATAAGATGTGAGCTTTAAGTCAAAAGACAAAATCTACCCATGTGTAACAGCCTTAAGACTTGAATCTAATAGATCATGTATTTGGAATGCAGGTTGGTAAATTTTTAAGGGCCATTTGCAGTGGAATTCCAATTTTCTGCTGTGTCATTTCCTAAATATCAAACCTTCAAAACAGCGTTTGAGCCACTGAAACTTCACAAAAAACTAAAAAAGAAATCTAGATGGCAGGTCTATAACCAGAAACACCAGCTTTCTATTAGGAAATGGACAGAGATAATAAAGATTAATATCCTGAAAAGGGAACGTGTGTGATCCTTTTTATCCAATACTGCCTTTATAATGTATCATAGCAACCCAGCAACATAATTCACTCATGAACAGGAACACAGGAGTAGCTGTTACGGAAAGGTATTCAATGAAAAACAAAACTAAACAAAAAACCCCAAAAAATCTGTTTAGTTGGGTTAGTAACTCATTCAGTAAAAAGTGCTCTTTTTTAGGACCTTTTAGGCAAATTGTGAAAATAGCAATATCTTCTTAAGCACAGAACAAATAAAGCAGCGGAGGCATTTTTAGGTCCAATCAGTACAGGGTAAACTCGGAATGATTCTATTTACCCATGATCTTCCAGCAGGTATGTCTCATTCATGTTGTGTCAGAAGGATTAGGTACTCCAGCTGAACTACGCTTGAAGTGGCTTTTCTTCCCGGGATGCTGTGCTCATGTCTAAGTGGCCATTTACAAGGACTGAACAAAGTCGGATATGAGAGCAGGTCATTAACACCTAATGACCTGTGTAAGCTCTGACCCAGGATTTAGTGGAGGTGAAACGGGTTGGTTAGCTTTTAATAGCATGTAAATTGTCTATTTTATTTAAAGGCAATTATCCCTTTTCTTTTTCATGTGTTAAAGTGACTGTCTTGATATGAATGTAGTTTCAAACCCGTTAATTACATAAAACAAAAAAAAACAATTTTCTTAGCATAGCTGTAATTATTTTGGTAAGAGGAAGCCACTCATATTTGCTTGGTACATATTCGGACTCCTGCTATGCAGTGGTAAATTAGAGTTGCTATTACTGCTCCTTCTCACATTGCAAATCTATGAGTTTGTCTTCTACAGGAGGGGAAATGGTCACAGCTCATGCCTAATATTTTTGGTGTCTATGTTAACGTACTTCCTGTTATACAGAAATGAAAATGATGTTACAAGTTTTAACCTTTCAGAACTTTCTGTCCCGTCTTCTGAATTAACTGGACAGATAGCTGTACAACATCTTATTCCGAACAACCCTGCTTGGTTTCAGCAGCCATACCAAGGGGTTTTAGTCCCTTATCTCCTTGAACTTTGTAGACAGCCTACCATCAGAAAGAAAGTGTTCTATGTGGTGCAGCGAAAAATCTGAACATAGTATTCTCTATTTCAGATAAGGTAAAAAAAAAAGTGAGAACCTACTAGACCAATTTACAGATTTACCCAAAATTAACAACTAGTTACAGCAGGGATCATATTGTTGTTTACTGTTTAGGAAAAATACAGAAGATTTAAAGTAAATGCTTCATTTGTACTGACCTTTGCACCATTATTTAAATGCAGCCATTGTGATACACTTTTATAACCATAGCTTTTCACAATGATACCTGTCCAGAGAATGTCCTGGGTTTTTCATGAAGTCAATAAATTAAGACTTGTACATTGGTAATTGCAACAGAGTGAAGTCAGAAAGACAAAGCATTTAAACTGAGGGAGTATAATTAAATATAATTGCATGAAAATTCTGTCTGTTCTCTGTATGAAAACTTTCTCCTCTACTAAAAGTACCACTCTCTGATATATCATTACTTCCACTAGTTTGTTTTGTTGGCAAGGGCCAGGCTTATTGCACTTAAATGGTAGGAGGGAGAACATTTTTTAAGTAAACTTTGCAATAAATTGCTATTTTAGACTGCAAGTTTAACTAACAATGAAACAAACAAAATTTAATTTAGAAAGCAAAATCAAAAAGGATTTTAAGTATTGGTATAAATGACAAGCAGCCCAGAAAATGTGAAGTGGGTGGCATAAAAGTTTTTTGTAAACAAAAGAATAAATTGTGAAAATTATGCTGCCATCCTGAGAAAGAAAAAAGTGCTAAAAAATACCTTAGTGGCAAATTATGTGATTTTGATCTGTCATTTTAGTTTAGTTAGACCCATACATGATGCTGGAATTTTACAATGTTTGATTAACAAAAGGTCCTAAAGACCTACCTAGCCTGGGAAAAGCATGACCTCAGGTGACAATAATTTGACGTGTATACACAGCCGTCAGCTATAATATAGGTAACTTTACTTTATTGACCTCATCTGTGCACTATACTCAACTAACATGCATTAAATGAATTTATTACAACAGGGGCATTCACCACAAATAAATACATATAAGGCTGCGTCTTATTTGTCAAAGTATATGCAAAACGCTTCTGTGTATTTGCAACCCTTGTACTTGCAAACCTGGGGAGCCAAGACAAAATTGGTTCCCCCAGTGTGCATTAGAAGCTGCATCAATGCAATTAGAACCCACCTTGTGAATGAAGGACATTCGGAATTATCTAAACTTTTTCTTCCTTACTAGCTTTGCTGTCCACGAGCCCACATTTATCTATTCACAGATACCAAGTCTGTCTAGGAAGGGTAACTCCTCCATAATGGCAAACACCCATCAAAGGCAGTTTGATCATTAGATCTTCTCCAGAGCCAGTCTACTACTTGCATCAGGTATCTTAGGAGGAATACTAAGTGCTGTGATATTTTCAGGAAGCTATAAACACCCTGCTGGTCTTTCCCACAGCTTGCCTTTGTTACAGAGCGAAGACCACAGACCCAGCAATGAAAATGTCCCAAAAATGTAAAGGGTTCAGACAGGAGGGCAAAATAAAAGCAGTTTAAACTTCTACTTTAAAGGTACAAACATTTATGGGTGCAATAAAAAAAAAATTTAGTTAACATTTACCAACCTGCTTTTTTAACAAGATAGTTTTTTACTTAATCACAAAAGGATTTCTTTCTATGTGAGCTGGCTCAAATTCACATTACAATCTATGCCTGAACCTGAATGAGTTATGATAAAAACTGCATGCTCAGGAGATATTAATTTTCCACATACCTGTGCATAATGATGCCCAATAGCTTGGGTGGATTTAAGACGGCACGATTAATATAATCAAGGAAGTTCAATAAGGAAACCACTGCTGTTACATAACACTACATAACATTATTTCCCTTACAGTCAGCACACTCTTCACTGGGTGCAGAACCTACAGGGTGATCTGGTTTATAAAAAAAAAGTTCATATATCTACTGTAGGAACCATAACATCAGGTGCCTTGGATAGGCAGATAGGTCCGGAAGCTTGAGCGATTCTTAAGTTGGAAGGTGTTAGGAGTTTACATACGTTTAAAGTGAATTTTAACCAAAAATTAAACATACTGACATTTACCAATTCCTAGATGTAGTGTCTGCATTCATTTTAAAGTTGCCAAGGACAATGTGTTTCTGGCAACTTTCTGAAAATGTTGTTAGCCTGAAAAAAAATAAAATAAATAAAACTAATGCAGCCACTACATTGACGGACTGGCAAGCTGTAATATTTTGTTGGTTTAAGCATTGGAACAAAGAATTTATTTTTGCTTCTTAGAAGTAAAAGGATCCCAGACCACCCAAACAGCTCTGTCAATAAAACAGTCTGAAAAAAGTTCACTCAACAAAACATATTTCCTTGATCTTTTTTTACTATGAATTATAAATAGACTAGAACAATATACAGTGAAAGTAAAAACATTCATAACATGCCCTTTGGCCATATTAGTTTCAGATTATCTTCATACTCTGCAACATCACAGCAAGTGAATCTAAGAAAATCTCACAACTCTCTATATATACTATGATTTTTTTCTATAACAATTAAAACATCATAGAAATGTAAGCACCATACTTCCTACTCTACATATTAACAGTTTCAATTACAATTTCACACAATTAATGGATTCTTTTACACATTTTTTCCCACCAAGGAAAGTAATCACATGTAAGTGTGAGTGCCATAAATCGTAATATTCTGTCTGAATGTTGTTTACCAACATACAGTATATCATAAATACCAATCTAATTCAGAGTATAGAGAACTGTACTAATTATAGCCATCTAGTTAAAGCAGATATTATAGCAAAAATAAAGTGCATGTAGGCCTGTTTTTGTCTTTTGATTTATAGATGTCACATCCTTTCTCATCAATTTCCAACAATCATAACCATAATTATCTTTATTCTCTCTTATGTAAGAGAGGTGTGTACTTTGCCTGGGACACAGGTCACATGTCCATGGAAGCTGTAACTTCCATGGCCAATGAAATATATTGTGATATATGGCTCCTGTGGAGAATGATACAGATGATAGGACATGTGGGGAATCTAGCAAGGGAGTCATCAGGGAGGCAGTTGAGGGACCAGAAAAGGCAGCCAGCTTGTAATGGCATTGAAAACAATAATGGTGGCAAGTAACAGGGCTTGCAGAAGCTTGTAAGAAGAGGATGCTGGGATTGAAGAATGTGCTAAATAGTGCATTGCTAAATGGGCTGGGGATATAGGGAGAAGCAGTATTTAGATGTACCTAATGGAACTAGCCATTTACATTTCTTAGGTACAGGTGGGGAAAAAGATGGCTGTTCTAAATATGTACTCGAGTTTAAGATAAACCAAAGAAATACAATCACGTAAAACTGGCCCGACATTTTTTAAACAAGTAGCTATAGTACTATAGACCAATTCCTAGGGATTGTGAGCAAATTTTTGCTCACTAGTTTATGTTATAGGAAAGATACTTGCAAACTTAAAAACAGCATCCTTTTTTTTTTTTTTTTTTTTACAGAGAAGGCCTGATGAGCCTGGTCTTCGAACTTTTATGATAAGCATTTTGTGTACAATCACCCCATGCCAGACATAAGGGCTCCGGGTGGCCAAGATAAAAGTAAATATTCATTAGGAGTTATTCACTTACTGGCTATTTTATTAGGTACATATGATTAATTGCTTATCTAATCTGCCAAATAAATACCAGTAAATCAATGCATTTTTCCATGCCGACACTGCCCAGATGAGTGCGGAAAAATGTGATTTAACCCCCCTAGCTGTAGTCCCCAAGTGTGACTTGGGGTGGATTTTCCATGCAGAAAGCGGTAATCCAGAGTCACACCCGGGGTTGCTAAAAACACACTTACCTTGTTCCATTGTCATCCCCTGGCGCCCTGCTGGTCCCCGCAGGTCCTCGGGACGCGTCTTATTCCTCCGGTCCCCAGCCGGCGACTGCAGAGACGATCTTCGAGGTTTCTCGGTGACGTCGGTGAGGGCAAGAGGAGCAGCAGGAAATTCAAATAATTTTGTATTGGATTCAATACAAAATAGCTGTATTGAGACCAATACAAAGAAATCTTTATATAATATATATATATTATACATGCTACTGTACAGTTATATTACGTTTCAGTTTTTTTTAATTTAAGGTTTTTTATTAAATGTAATAAATATTGGACATATTTCGGTGAATTATGCCTAAGAATTAAAGGCCTACAATGTAAAATAAATTTTGATGCAAAAAACGCTTTTTTTATGGCAATACGGACAGAATTAGAACGCTAGGAAGGGAAAAGTAAATTTAACATGGTTGTTGGCGCAAAGTGGGCTGGTCTGAGTAATTCAGAAACTGCTGATCTGCAACAATTTCAACGCACAACCATCTCTAGGTTTTTAAAGAATGGCCGCTGTCAGGCCATAAATGACTTGTTAATGCTGGAGATCAGAGAAAAATACCCAGACTGGTTCAAGCTAAAAGAAACACAATTGTACCTCTCAAACAACAGCAAGACAATCTATGAATGCACAACATGTTTAACACTGAACCAGATGGATAATCCTGAACCTATAAGCAGCAGGAAAGACAGTGGTACCACTACTGTCAGCTGAGAATAGGCGCCTGACGCTACAATTCGCATGAGCTCCCCAGAATTAGACAAGAGAAGATTGGAACCTATGCCTGGTCTGAGTCCTAATTTCTGCCGTGGCATTAAGATGGATGGGTGGGACTTTGATGTTCTAGATCTATCCTTAATTTAACGGTTCATGCTGGTTGTAATGTAATGGTATGGGGGATATTTAATTGCTCCACTATTGGCCCCTTAGTAACAACTGAGCATTGTTTAAATGCCACTGCCTACCTTAGTATTGGCACAGACCATGTGTGTCCATTTAGCAAATGATTGATACTATGAATCATTATAGGGCAAAATCTGTGAATAATTTTTGCAGCACCTTGTTGAGTTTATGATACAAAGAATTATGGCAGATTCAGGGTCAGAAGGGCATCCAACCAGGTACTAGCAAGCTGCACCTAATAAAGTGGCCAGCGAGTTCATAAAGAGTTCTCTAGTGGAAAGGTTTCCTGTCATCCACCACATAAACAAACAAAATCAAATTGCTTTCTAAAATATTTTTTACTACAGAAATCACCTTTCGGTAGTATATTTTACATGAAAGCAATCGGAATTAACATAGTACCATGCGTTCATATTAGCTAAAATGGTCTGTGTTGGACAGCTAAAATAAAGCACTTCTCCAAATAACAAATGCTATCTTAAATGCCATTTATTTTAACAGCTAAAATTAACATTAAGCCTTAAATAACATTCTGACAAATGGAAAATTTATGATTGTCTGAGTTAAATATTAATCATAGCACTTAGCATTATGAATATTGAATGGGGTTTCTTGCAAACATTTCCACAAGTTGCATTATTTTACAGATCATCAATCAACATTTAAACTCCTTTGCAAGCACAACATAAGACTAAGTACCAGCAATTACTGAGCTTCCCAAACATCTATAGTGAGTTTTGTAGAATTGGTTTACACTAATTTACCAAGGTAAACCTGTTCAAGCACATGATCTTTAAATGCCCAGAATAAATCTTACTCTAGAGTTCAGTGCTGACAAAGCTTAAAAAACTAGGAATACCAGAGAGGGGAAAAGGTCATCTGTCAAAACCTTTGACAAAAAAAGCTGATTGTGCTGTCCTGAATGCATCTTGTAAAGAGGATGTTGTACTCCACTTCAAGGTCTGTTAAAATCTTGTGAGCATAGAAGAGTTGAGATGCATCTGTGGTGGTTGCACAACAAGCTTCCTGGTGCACGCAGAAGCAAGGTTCTCTCTCTCTCTCTTATATATATATATATATATATACACACACACACATACACACAAAAAGTTGAAAGGGTCCTTTAATAAGTGGTTTCAGTTCTCTTCCCACAATTTGCAAAGCATCATGGGTCATCTGTTGTCCAACACTAAACCACTTGCTAATGCCGATGGAATATGTTCAGAGTCAAATCTGTGATAGCAGTTAAATGGCAGAACACCCTAAAAAGCTGCATAACGCTTTTGGGGAAAAAACCCCATACCTTTACCACCTTCAAATGTCTGCAAAAAAAGGCATTTAAATTGATTCCACTTGTTTCTATGATCCCCATGGGCTTTGGTGAGGTTGAGCACTAGCTGACAATGGTGATCTGCATGGAACGGCTGTAGAAAACTGTCTGAACAGCCTTAATTTGTCAATGTTTGAAATATAAAAACCTGTGTTTAAAGAAGATCTGAACAGCTTGATGCCAGTAAAAAATACAGCATTGTAACAAAGAAGACAGGGACCCTAACAGTAATTCTATGGTCTGTGATTCATAAATCTGACCAGAAAGGAAACCTCAGTTGCAGAATAATACATTACACAGTGGGGTTTGAAAAATTTCTCTCTGCGATATCAGGTATTAAATAACCTAGGAGTACCCATAGACATCAGGTTACAGTCTAGATTAAGAGGAAATACCATTCTAGAATCTGTGAATATCCCATAGTATAACTGCCAGCCAATAATTTATTGGCTGGCACTACAAGCGAGCCCCTTCAATACTTCCTGACAAACGTGGACTATTTGGGAACATACATTAAACTTAAACCCTGGAGCAGATGGATTGTGCAGGTCTAACTGGGCCAACAAATCTGTGAATAGGATTCACATAATCAAGGTTTAAATAAATAAAAAAAGAATAGCAACTTCAATCCACCCTTTTCTAGTTGTGTTGGAAGTAGTTATGGATCTTTCGCAATCGGAACATTTTCCTGCCGAAAAGAGAAGTGACTGAGGCCAAAAGTGAGGGTGAGCCATATAAATTGTAAGAATTTTTAACAGTTTGTTGCAGATTGCTCCCTTTTTATGTTATAAAAAAGGGGGTTCGTTTTACTTTGCCCTTTCCAGACAGAGACTAAATTGGAGGAACTGCTTTAATTATAACCACCTGTTTGAAATGAAGTGCTTTGATAAAGAAAGCTGCAAAAAATGTAAGTTGAGCAATGCATTCCACAGCATAATACATAAAATGCAACACTGTTAAATATGTCTAGTTTGCACTAACACTCACTGCAAAATGCACCATATTCTATCACACTAGAAAAAAATAGGAGTACAATTTCATAAAAGTACTCTGCAAGTACGAGTTGTATGCAAGTTGGGTGTTTGTAACTTGGGGACTGTCTGTACTAGCACATCTAGAACCCTTGTTAGCTCAGTCCATTTGTGGTCCCTAGAAGTTTACCCTAAAATATCACTGGTGGCATTTATTAGTTTTTGCCTCTCTTCTCTGATGCAAATTTAAAAAAAATATTACAGTAAGATTAAGGTTCCAGTATTTACCTTCACACCTGACAATTTTCCACATTTATTATAAAATATTATCCTGTTATTCACCCATACCAGTTAATGAAGTTCAAAAGCCTCACAAATGTATAGTAGCACCTTCTTGCATTTTACAATCCTTTAATTCTACAAAGACATATAATCTTGCATTTCTCTGTAAATTTCATCATTATAGATTTTTTTATATGAAGCAGACTGTAAAAGTAAAATTACTTACAATAAATGCACAAAAGAAATAGTGAAAAGAATGAAACCCCTATACATCTAACTTTTTCTTTTTAAATAATCAAGATGTCCTTATGACTTTGAAAACTCCAAAATGATTGTGTTCTTTTGAAATGTTTTCATCTCATTCAAGTGATGAAGTAGACCCTAAAGCTGCACATTTGCCAGCTTTGTGCTTTCACCTCTTTTCCTTTCTGTGCTCGGCACAAAGTAGAAAAAGGTGTCCCCAAGGTGTCATTGTATGAAAATAATTGCTAATAATCTTTTTATGCATACATACTTCCAGAATACACTCAGAATCTTTTGGTGGATCTGTCTATATAAAATGGATTCAGACAAACGTGCCATCCCTTGATAAGCATAGCCATTGGGAGAAACTAATTATTTTTAAAATACCAGCGAGAACAATGTGCATAAGTTTGGTAGGTGGGTGCCCTCTGTAGTGTTGTGTCACTTTGACAACCGTGCAGCAGTAAAATTTGAGCAAGTCTTTCTATAAGGAGCATTACCATATCTTTTCATTATAAAGCATCTTCCTATACTTATTTTACACATTTGCATAGCACTGACAGCTTTCCTGAAACATTTTGTAAACAGCAGCTAACTACAACAGTCCCTGTCCTAAATGCTTACAATCTACTGGCCATCTCACAGACGCACACAAACAGTAAAGGTCCAACAGGTGGAAACCAATTTACTTCCTATTACGAGTTTTGGGTCCTGGGGAAAATTTCTCTGGAGTCACATAGAAAAGTAATACTCCATGCAGATAGTGACCTTGGTGGGTACAAAACATTGGACCTAACATAGAAAAGCAAAAGAACAAACCCCCACAACCCACCATGCCCTCAGATACTCTTCTGTCCTTTACTTTATTATTTAGTTTTTCTTTGCCAGATTCAGTTCAGATGCTTTCTAAAACTAAAGTTTTAATCAAAATTATAGCTATATTTTATGATTCTTTCAGGAGCATGGGTAGTATTAGTCAGGATGTCAAAAATATTTTAGAGTTGACATTGTGGACCAGAAAATAGTACTCTACTCTGCCCTAATGACAGAGGTTTAAAGCTGAACTCCAGCCCTGCACAGCTCAGACTCATCTGTGGTACTAAAATAACTAATTCCATTGGGCACTCTGAACTTCTTCCAGTGTGTATTAAAAGATGCTGCATGCTCGGCTTATTTTCTGGATAGAGGACATCCAGCATCACCTGTCTCTTTCCTCCTAGCCTTACTTCCCCTTCATTAAATTGCAGTTTTCCCAATCACGGAGGATCTGAACAACCTATGTGCATTTAGATGTAGTCTACCTAGTAAGTGCAATTTCTCTTGCATTACATTGATCTGCTTGCATTGCACAACGATGTAACTTAAAATAATAGATAACAAAAACTGGAAGGTTTTATTCAATAATTTAACTATGTTGCTAGGGGAAAGGAGTGAACAGAGACTCCAAAATATATGCACATTACATTGTATCTGAGCTTTTTAAGCTCTGACCATTCCTAAAATATTTTTTTATTCACAACAACCAACTAAAGGAAAAAAAGGTTCTCTTTCTTTCTGAAAACAATGTACATATCTACTTACCGCGGTGTACTGTCTGACAAACTTTGCTCACTTGAGGAGGATGATTCTGCCCTGGATCCCAAGGTTTTCTCTGAACTTTCTTGTTTTGTACTTGGAGTCTTCTTTACTTTTGCAGACTTCTTCTTTTCGCTGTCACTGTCATCACTTCCTTCTCCCAAAATGTCATCAACCTGGGAGCAACAAAATGATTTTAAAAAATTTATATATATGTAAAGAAAATCATGGTGGTTGCAACATAGGCACTCCTAGACATTTATTACAATCATTCTATATGGATAAGGACGTTCAGACCTCAGAAAATGCCTCCAGCTGATAAATCTCAAATATCAATGGCTGAGATGTCAGCAGTTTGCAGTTTCCCCAAGCAACAGTGTATGCTCTGAATGCCTAGATATTGACCTGGAAAAGTGATCATCCAGTTAAGGTCATCCATTCTGCATGCCTGTTCCAGGTAAGAATGAAAGCTGTTTATCCCACACCTTAAGTCAGCAATAGGAGGTTCCATAGGTCTACCCTCAACTGTTTCTTTTTGGACACTATTATTTAAAAAGATTTACTAATCCTTATTCACAGTAACAAAAGTATTCTTTAGTACTTCATACTCCATATTGATTTGAAGAATCATCAGAAAAGAAACTTAAACAACAAGCGGATTCCCTGCTTGCTGGTGTGCAGGACAGAGGCTGGAAGGGGGTGGTTTGCAAGACTTCTTTTGCTAAAACACAGCTGAGGTTGTGGGTAATCCCAACAGCTGAGCTGATCGGTATCATCTTGTAACTCTTTAATGGCCAATACAAACTCTGCAGCTGTTTTTTATTGCTTTGTTTGTGATTTACTCACAGTGAGGATTTTATACAGTAACTGACACCATGCTGCCTAATAATATATTGAGACAAACATCTGTCCTAACTGCATATATTAAAATAATGTACCTGTTCTGACTTTCATACAAATTCAACTTAAGAACAAACCTACAGTCCCTATCTCATATGTAACCTGGGGACTAACTGTATAAAAAAAAATCTATAACTATCAGCTATCATATGTTATATGTAGTGGCAAGCTGTTAAGGAAGGGCCCAGCCATGGGAGTCATGTTAGTTATAAAATCAACAACAGAATAGGTATCTGGTCATCTCTTTGCCAAGTAGACAGTGGTAGCTTCTGCCAGATTCCAGCCAAAGACAATTGGTCCAAAAATGAAAAATAAACTGTACATTTTGCTATTATTTATTTTAGCAACAATTATGTTCACATTGTTTCATAAGCAAACTCATTCAACAGAATCTAACCTGAATTGTGTAAAATGGCAGATATCCTGCCGTACAGCAGACAATCATTTCAGATAGGTGTGAAAACTCTGGGTACTTTATTCAGAAATAATGAGCATCTTTCAAAACTTTAATTTGTGGTATAACTAGGTGGAGCTTATTAGGGTATCATTCATCTAGAAAACAAAAGTTGCCTAATGTGTGCTTCAAAAAGGATTACTGGAAGTCACAGAAAAAAAAACAAAATAATAAATAATAATAAATAATATGTTAGCTGCTCTACCTGGGCATTATGTTTGCTTAGTGGCCAGCAATCTGGCTTTTCAGCAATGGGAATCCAGGTTGATTTTCAAGCAGGATACTGTTTACATGAAGTATGTATGTATTTCCTCCACGCATTTCTTCCCACATTCTAAAAACATACCGGTACATAAAAAGGTCTGATGGTATAGACTCTACAATGAGTAATATAAGTCAGTGCACTAAAAATACACGATTCTGTGGAGGTGCGAGATCCTTCCTATTCTTTTGTAAAGTATTACTTTAACAATACATGAGATAGAAGTGGGTAAGATCATCCCATCTGCACTGTTATTTAAGGAATATCTAAACCCAATTTGAAAAGAAATGCTCTCTATGTTATGAAGAAAGGAAATATTAGTAGTAGGAAGATTCCTCCTAAATAAATGGAACACTGAGAAGAGTGTTGTCAACCAAGGAAAGGATGTACAGTAATACTGCCTCATTACCAGGTTACAAATACATGAAAAAAGCCTGAAAAATAAAACCACTGTTGCCACCGCATAACAGGGCTGCAATATATTTGTTCGCATTTTAGGATATGTTTCAAACAAGTACTAGAGGCTATTGGATAATGAATCTGGGTTTTTGTCTTACGAAAAACCTATTGGCATGTAAGGAAACTGCACCTGTCTTTGGTTTGACAGATCAGAGCTGGCAAAAACTAGCTGCTTGTAAAAAACTTTACATGAGAACACATTGGTGGCCAACAATAATGTCAACACAAGGTAATTTAAAAGCAAATAACCCAATATAACCAACTCGAAAGTGCAAAATACTTTAATGTATAAAACATTTTACATCGGCAGTCACCAACCAGTGGTCTGCAAGAAAATATTGGTGGTTTGCAACTTGTGGGTGCAGCTGTTCTCTACTTAGTCCACTTAACAGTCATAAGTGGTTTTATTTATATAAAAAACAAAAAAACTATCTAAGCAGTCTTTTAGCTTAGAACAGACAAAGAGATAAGGGTACGTACATGCTATTCTTTTCATTCTATTTTATTTAGGCACATCATCAGCTTGATATCTTGAGATTAATGAACAAATATATTTAGCCATTATTCAAGCTGGTGAGGTGACCTTTAGTATTAGTAACTTCCAAAAAAAGCATACATTTAAATACAGTGTTTGGCATTAATCTGAGACAGTATAGAAAGTTCATTTTAACCCCTCATATGCATCAAATATCTGTTTAACATAACAATGAGTAACTTCCATTATTCAGCACATGAAATATGCATCACAAAACGGGAACTATGCAGAAAATGGCAACATGCACAGGCACTGAATACATTACAGTTAAAAAGATAGCCCATGCAAAAGTATTACAATTGATAATGTAAAAATCCCATAGCTTGTAAATGTAAATAGCAAAATGTAATAAGAACCAGGTGGCAGAAGATAAATCTGCGTTCTGCTCGCAACACATCCTGCATTAGCTATTCAGCACAATGCAGCTAGTTTTATGCAGATATAAAAAAAACAAACAAAAAAAAAACTAAGGAAAAATGCCACATATATTTTTAATTCTTCACAAAACACACACCCAGACTTATTATTAAAATAAACTGTGAGCACTTTAAATTTAAAGGAAAGAACAATGCACAAATGAATGACAGGAATTGTGAAAAAAAAAACACCTTTACAGTTTTGTAAAGGTAAATCTAACAAATAAATTCAAGCCAATTTCACAGGGCCTTCCCAACATGTACTACTAACTATGTAAAAATCTACCTGAATACACGAATGAACAGTTTGTCACACCTATGGTCCCCACCTTCTGGACTCCACGTTTTCCTGCAGACATGTTGCTAAAGAATCAGACAGAAATCATAACTACTTTATATACTTTATATAAGTGTGACCAAATTAAAACCACTGCAATACTATGGCAGCCATGAAATTAGTATTCAGACAAAGGCAAGGCCAGCCCTCTACTTTGGAGTACAGTACTATTAACCATAGACAAGGTGCTACAGTGAATGTAGTAGAACCATGAAAGCCGGCTCTGTTACCAGTCAAATGGTCTCCAGTGAGGCAGCATCAGCACTGCATTGGTAACCTGACAGCAATTCCTATTTGTACACCTAAACAACATTTATCAATAAATAAAGCCTTTATTTGTTACACTGCCTAACAAAACATCTGCTCTATTTTTATTATAGACTGACAAATGTGTGAAAATAAAACGTTTTTATTAAATTCTACAAATGCAGTGACTGTAAGCTCTTTTGGGCAGGATTCTTTCCTCCTATGCCATTGCTTGTATTTTTCTGCATACCGGTAATTATTTTGGTGTTCATGTATATACATTTTTTTATAACAACAAAGTACTTTATGGTACCTAATGTTTACAATTTAGCACACAACCTAACCATATAGGACTCTTGGCACACAATCACACTAAGAATGTGCCTTAAAAATTCAAATAAAGATGCCTCAATGCAGCTTATAGGCTGGAGGAAGTCATATTAGATGTCACCTGCTGCAAACTAAACGTATAGGCCAAATTTGATCAGTCATGGAAAACCAAGGATGAAAGGCAAAAAGGTGGGTGTGTATAATAAAACTTCTATTACCTACACAGCACAATATTTGGCTCAAGTGCAAAATGGCCACATTTTATTATTCTTGGCCCATCATCCCCATGGGCAAACCTTACAGCAGGCAGCCCCATCAGTCTGTTACCAACAATTGCAAACTCATCAGTGGCTTCCTTGGATAGGTATAACACTTTGTCCAAGCATCACTATTATGTTACATAACATGCTGCTCTGACATAGTAGATCCAATGCCATTTCTTGCAAGTGTCATAAAATCTCAAGTTCAAAAACATTCTATAGACTGTAGGATTAAGAAATAAAAATATATATATATGAGAAACACATTGCCAAATGACATGGTGAGGAAAGAATAGCAGCAAGAAGAAAGCAACATAAAAGCCATTAATTATTTTGTGAAAGCATAAAAATATACTGTAAAACAATTTCAATAACAAGGTTATGTTTAAAATGAAACATGCTGTTCCTCGTTTATTTAGCTATTTTTAGGCTTAGTACAAATGTAGGCGCTCAAAAGCGCCACCACAGGGTACATAAGTAGCTCTCATTATTACCCACTCAATGCGTGGACAAATGTTCTGTACTTCACACCCGGAGCAGAAGGTGCCCCCGCTGTGTTTTCTTTGTGTACGAACACATAGGTGAACTGTCAAGACAGGCAGAGAAAACTACCCGGAAATCATAAGGTGAAACATTAAGCCCAAAAGGCTCGGCTTTCTAAGTGACAAGCAATAGAACATTTAAATGCTGAAGACTGATTGAACAAAATCATAGGCATAAGCACAATATTTTTTTTCCTTTGCATTCTCTGAACAATTACTTACTTAGAAATATAACTGCTATGTACGGACACATTAAAAAGTTTGAGATTTACAGAATCTGTGTATTTCTGTCACACGGTAACTGGAGTTTGCTGATTTCCACAAAATAGCTATATATCCAAAAAACTTTATTCAAGTAAACTGTTCCTCACATTTACAGGGTTCACAGGGGGAAAATGGCCAAAATCCTTGATATGGTTACAGCATACTGTAAACCAGAGATCCACAATCTTTTTCGGCCACTAGACCATTTATGGGGTGGGCAGGAGCACACTAGACCTGGACTCTCTGAGTCACACCTTAATGGCTCCGCCCCACTAGGAACGCCCCTGGAATGCATACGGAGGAGAGGGAATGTTTCACTTCCGCCACCAGGGTAAAAAAGGGAACATAGGGAAGAAGGGAGCCACAGCAAGAGGAGGCTCAACAGCCGCATGCAGCTCCAGAGCTCAGGCAGTTAGTTCTGGGTAATTCCTGCCGGTAACCCACGGCTCCGGAGCCGCGCGTTGCCGGCATTAGCCTGGATCAGCCAGTTTGGCCTGAGGCCTGAGTTTGCCGACCTCTGCTGTAAACCTTAGAGACACACAGATTAAACATTTCCAAATAACAGAAAAATGTTTCTGACAGATCTACAGGCATGCTAGTCAATTTACCAAAATACAAAAAAACTTTTATTCTAGTTTCCCTACTATACTGTACTATAGCTAAATGGAACAAACGCGATTATTGGAAAAGTTAGTGACTAAACTCTTTGGTTCTCTAAACAGGCAGCTCAGAAAGGTACAGATTCTGTCAACTACAATATGGAAACAAGGTTTGGTCCCCAGGATACAATTTAGCAGTCGAGGCTTTGTAACCTCATTCCTAATGTTTAAAGCCAAATCTAAATGTATCAATTAAAAAGGTGTACTACAGGAAGGCCCATAGGGATTGGAAGGGAGGAGTAAGTATAATGGAAAACACACAAATCTTGACCTTCTGGCAATTTAGGGCACATGTTCACAGGCCCGGTCTTTCTGTGCCTGACATACGTACATACATAAGCAGTAAGCATGAAAGTTCATTCAGAAACTGTAGACCTGCTTTGTAATAAAGATGAACTGAGAGAAAGGGAGATGTTTACTAGTCTTTACACGGACTGTCCTAAGGTGCGTACACACTTCCAATTTTTATCGTTCAAAACGAACGACGAACGATCGATTGGGCAAAAAATCGTTCGTAAAAAAGTAACCAACGACGCCGACGAACGAGGAAAGTCGTTGGAAACGAACGTCCGGACCGGCGGATCGGACGACGATCGTTGAACATCGTTCGTGTGTACGGTCGTTCGTTGATCGTCCATGATCTGAGCATGCGTAATGAACGAACGTTCGTTCACTTTCCTGTCGTGCACATAGTTCCTCTATCGCTCAAACGATCGTATCTATTGTGTGTACAATATCTACGAACAATCGTGTCGTTATCTCTATGTGCAGGATCGGTGCTATACGATCGTTCGTAGATATCGTGCAGGATCGTTCGTCGTTCGTTTTCCAACGATAATAATTGGAAGTGTGTACGTAGCTCTAGGGTGATATTGAATTGTTTGCTAAGCATATCTGCACATTATGGCAGATTTGCTTTCTCAAGTGCCCCTCCATCTCTACAATAACTACAGTGTCTTTCATCAATACCCATTCTTTTTCCAGTGTTGAAATTTTAGGTCACCTTTAATGGCGAGGTTAAAATGACATCCCGAGTTTGCATTCACAGTTCAGTCTATAGAGTAGAAAAAAGGTACTGATAAACAGGCAGAACTTTCTGAAAGAGGAGGGTAAAAAATCTCTTTCATTAAACAGACTTTATTTTAGCTTTAACACAAAAACATATATGTACCATTAATTAAGTAAAATTTTAGGGGCTAATTTATAGTATTTATCTGGGATTTTTCTACCTACGATGTATGTATTAAAACTGCTCCCTACAAAATTCAAAAGACCTGGCTCCACTCCATGCAAATGTTAGCTAAAAGGAAAGTACTAATGAGAAAAAAAAAATATCCATACTAAAAATAACTGTCCCATTTTGAGAAAGTTACAATTCTCTAGATCTTTAGCTTTCTGCTTGTTCAAATGCAATTTTGGACAATGTTACCCATCTCAAGGGCAACAATAATTATGACTTCAAGTATAATTTTGGATTAAACAACATGAATTATTTAAAGTTACATTTTGCCTACTTTAAATCTCATGCAAAAAATGTAAAATATATTGCTGTTTGATCTGTGTAAGGGTAAGACATCAATATTGTATTAGCCAAGGCTTTTTGTCAACATTGCAAGATAAATCCTTGGGTACAAAGTCATACAAACAAAAAACTTGAAGCCAAAAACAAAACCTAGTATCCAACAGGCACATTTGAACAAGTCTAACGGCATTTACTTTCACTGACAATAGCACAAGATAAAGATATGTGCCAGAAAAAAATGCTGGCTACTTGGACCCTAGGATTTTTCCAGCCTTAACTACTCAAGTCAAAGACTATGGAAAGAAAAAAAATATGCTTTGAGCCCTGTCTAAAAAGAAACTTTGTTAAGAAAAAAATGCCATGCGAGATTAGAGAAAGGATTTGTATTTGGTGCAATGGACATTACAGTTGAATGAACTTTTCATCTAAAACAATTCCATGCTTTGTAGTGGCTGAGACTTCTAATTAGTCTGAACAGTCTAACCTACAGCAGCTTGCTCAGGTCATGTTCTATTCTGCTAGTTAAGTAAAGATTGAATGCAGTGGTGTGAATCAATACATGACAGGCAGAATTACTCATACAAATTAATAAGCACGATACCAAAGCCTCATGACATGTACATCAATACTTACCTTGCAGAAAAAGAGAAAGACACCTCTAAACATCAGCTATACTAGTTATCATTTACACTAGGACACTTACACAATAGGAAATCTACAACGAACACTAACGTCTAACTAGAAAAGATTAAAGCTTAAATCTTAGTAGACCTTACTAGCTTCATTTTTGTTTTTTAAATTCTTCTCACACTATATACAGTGTTCTTAATTGGATTTTAAAATACAGATAGCATAATTACCTTAATTCTACTTTTCCAAAAGCTTCCTGTGGGCAAAGGCTGACCTCATCAGCACTCCTTTGATCTCCAATTTTTAAAATGTGTACAGGTCGGTAAAGCACAGGGATGTTCTTGTAAATTGTGGAGTTCAGTTATAATCAGTTCTTATTTACCCTGGGGTTAATTCAGTTAAACCAAAGTAAATATAAGAGATGCAGTGCATAGGAACCCAACCGGATAAGCAATTTGTGCCTCCTAGGTCAGTTTATCTCACACATCAATAATCTTATTGGCTATCTGTAAGAGATTCATCCCACTGGCAAGCAATGTAAGAGACATTGTTCCTACTGACCACTACTATTAGTAGTCAGGTTACAAAATAATTGCTTTTTTTTTGTGTGTGTGTTTTTAATGTATTCCTATTTATTGCTGTATGAATTATTGGTGAACCTTAAATCAACTTTCTCTGTCACAAGAACCCCCTCCCCCCATCTGGGAAAAGGGTTAGGTTAGGTCAGGGGAGGATGAGTTAGAAGAGGTCTATTATTTTTCATACATATCGATTAGTAATAAACTTGTCACAAACCTGGCTAATTTATTAGGCTAAAAGGGATAACACATTTTTTTTTTAGTTTGACAAATTTTTATGCTTCCCCACTCAAACTGAAAATTGTCTGGAATAAAGCATTCCCTGCTTGCTTGTGTGTAGGGCGGAGGCTTCAGAGGGGGGAGGGGAGCGGTTTCCTTGACTTGCAAAAGAAATCTTTTGCTAAACACAGCCAAGGTTGTGGATGATCCTAATAGTGGAGCTGATCTGTACCATCTTGTAACTCTTTAATGACCAAGAAAAACTCTGCAGCTGTTTTTTTTGCATATCAAAGCACAGCTTGCTCTAGAAGGTAATTATTGTCTAGGCTCCATGAAGATTTTTTTTTTTGCTTTGTTTGTGATCAGCTCACAGTGAGGATTTTATACATTAACTGAAACCACGCTGCCTATTAATATATTGAGACGAACATCTGTCCTAACTGCATTTATTAAAATATTGTACCTGTTCCGACTTGCATACAAATTCAACTTAAGAACAAACCTACAATCCCTATATCCTATGTAACCCGGGGACTACCTCTACTCCTTACAAGGAAAAGATCATGTGTGGTTTTTTTTTTTAATTTTCCCATAGACACAATAATTTGTCTTACTTGTGCTCTTGACAACAAAAGTTAGAAGTTTTTGCAATATTGCTTAGTCAAGTATTCAGTCAGTGACCATTATGACCAGTTAGGAAAAGATTTGAATAATATTGTTAACTAGATGTGGGTAGCAACCCTGTTCTAGCAGTGACACTGGTAAAATGAAAATGCATGTGTGTGCATAGATTTCTTATGGCAATGTACACTCCAGCAGTCAATCGCATGTTCAAATGTGTTATGTAGAACCTAAAGCAGGATGTTACTTTAAATTCAAGGTGTTGATCTATTATGGTTTGTAGTTACCCAAACAACACACACAGGCAATTTTACTGCATTTAATATGTTATTTTGCACGATTAAGCTTACTTCTTTGTCCATGCTTTCTAAGTCTTCCTTGCAAAGTGTATACAAGGGCATGCTTTCAGACATGCTAGGCTGACGCTTCCTTCGTGCTGGACCAGACTGTTCCTCCTCTGCACCTGCTGCAGGCAGCTCTTCATCATCAAACAATTGTTCTTGGTTGGGCTGAACAACTCTGTGAAATAAAATGGGTTACCTTGGTCAATTAACATGTACATGTCAGTACATAGGAAAGTTTTTTTGCAACTATAACAAATTGCTTTCACAACTTCATATGGTTGTGTTTTCTTTATCATATCACCTACCTAAATAGTTATTTTCTTGATCCTATCTTTGCTTTGGCAAATGTTAAATATTTGACAGGCAGAGGGCAAATGAATTGTCACCAGTATTACTTGTGGTAGCAGAATGTTTTCCCATTATTGACTTATGCCTTGTACATTGTGTCTCTGCATGAAAGTAGCCATCGTGGTAAAGACAATGCATTTATTTCTCATGCCAAAGCCTTCAGCAAAGTAGTACAATTGGTAAATCTCACAAGCAGTCACAGGCACACTGCATTAGGTGATCTTGTACTGCAGATATACAGCTATGAGGCAAAGCAGTACCTATACACATACTCATACCATAAAATGCACAAATACATGTCAAATGGAATTCCATACAAAACATCTTTCAGGGTGCTGCTAAAGCACAATTTACATTTGTAGAGTTTTTCTATACCGTAGGACATCTTCAATTTTTGAGTTCAAGTCTATACTACAGGCCAGTTTATGTCCTACAATAATAACACCTGTAAAGTCTGTAAAGCCAAACTAATCATTTTAGCTTTGGATAGAGTAGATAAAAGTGGTGACTAATTAACCCTTTTTTTTTTTTTATCACCTCACAGGGGCGAGAAGACTTCCCTTTTTGTTGCAGTGACACAGCAGAGAATGTGATCTGTTTAAAATATGGAGATATCTCACCAGAACAGGTTTCTCCATCAACATGTTTTCTTTCCGTGTCAACTTCGAAAACACTTTCTGTACTGGATACAATAGTTGCCAGGACTATTAGTGAGGTAAATCTTCTTGGTAGAGAGAAAAATGGACAGAGCATGCAATCCTTTCCTAATCCCAAAAATGTTAAACATTTGGGATTTACATTTACCTTAATGATCAACTGATCAAAGTTTTGATAATTTTAAATTATTTTTTCTCAAAAAACAATTGCTTTTTATCTCTTTTCAACAAAACTATGATTTGTAAATCATCAACGTACATATATATATATATATATATATATATATACTTATATCCATCTCTACAATCTTCCTAGTAGGTTTTACTTTCCTATGAAGAACCGTTTAAAGCCAGTACTTTCCCGATTTACCGAGAGGGTAATCTGTGTTGATCTGTGTTCTACCAGCCTCTACCGACAGTGTTTGCCAAAAAACAACAATGACATTTTATTAGAAATGTATACTTCATTTACAGGGAGAGTATGTTTTACATATACTAGTTATCAGAAATGTATATTTCATTTACAGGGAGAGTATGTTTTACATATACTAGTTCCAGGTCAGTAACTCACATAGCAGTAAAGCAAAGAGAAGGATTACAGCTTCACTGCTTGCACTATAAATTAGGATCAACAATGCCTAAACTTTTATTCCAATGAACTCCCTTTCAATGCTGGAACCACCAAATTAACCCCCCCCCCCCCAAAAAAAAAAAAAAAAAAAAAGATCCCGGTGCACGCACAGCGTTCACTCTCTGGCTATTGGAAGATTGTAATTCTTGTATGTATATACAGCATGTTATCGGTTGCCAGTCAATACCCAAAATAGGAGGATTCCAGGCTCAGAATAAGAGTAAAGGTGGTGAATACGGACAGATTGGGAGATGGAACGTGTATGTAATCTATAGGTGCTTCAGAAGAGCAGCAAAATGTAATGACTTATTCAGTATTTATTATCTAATTGTTTTTGTTTAGACATACTGATTCCACAAAGTTCAAGGCAGTGAAATAAAATATCAGTCACAACTATGTCTTTATGAACATTAAATCTTCCCAATTAAAAAAAAAAAAAAAAAAAAAAAAAAATACTACACTGGCTTAGAACCAGTGACCTAAATAGTTATACCTATCAATTCATCTATAACTGGGAATATTTGCCTTGCTGCTGTAACGTGTAACTGCAAGATGAAGTCAAGTAAAGGTCAGTTCATTTTATAAAATGTATTAGAATATGAAAGGAAAATTCTAACCCAAACATGTATAAACACTTAACTAAAATATCTCCCAAGACACCGTGGGAATTTCAAATTTTAATTCAACATTGCTGCTCATATTAAACAGAATCACACTGGTTAATGAATCCTGTGCTAACTAGAAGTACTTCTGAACAACAAGTCTTTTTAAACACCCCAAGATACAGAACATAGAAAACTCTGTGAAGGGAACACCAGGGTTTCCCTAAACCAAAGAGATGGTGTTTAAATAACGCCTCTGCCCAGTAAACCGATCCCCTTTTTCTCAATGGGGTTATTTACTTTGCTCAAAGCACAGAACCTGAATTGCTATAAAATAGGACTGAACTACGTACAACTACTCTTACAATCCTATTTGTTTAAATTGTTGAATAATTAAAAAAACGAGGTACAGGACTTGTACTTCAAATTCATTTCAAATGATTCAAAAGGAGCAAAATTAACACCAAGATAGGTTTACACAAGATTTGGTATTAAAGGGTAAACAGTATATTATGTCTGCACTTAGTTCTGTAGTAATCTTGGCACCTTGAAAGTCAGGTCAAGATCATTGCAAATAACAGCTTTGTCCTGCACTGGCACTCTTTCCTATCTTTTGGTTGGAAATGCCAGACCAGAGCTCACCAAGGCCACGTCAACAAGGAAAATCCAGGCAATTAAGCCAATTGTTGGGTAAAACTTGAAAGACAGAAAGGTCCCAAACAGGGCTTTGGAACAATAAAGTGTCATTACAATAGCAGTGTTCTTGTGCAACCTGTTTTATCTAGCTCCCTTTAAGCAGTACTGGTCAGTTGCATTCAACATTCAGCAAGGATAATGCTTATAGAGAGAACATACAAATACATATTGGGAAGCAACCGTCACTTGCACATTAGTTTTTGTCTAATGGAAGAAAAACAATTAGTTACATGGAGAATACACACTATAGGGTCAAGTTTTAAATCACTTCTGTCCAGGTATAACGTCCTAGCAAATCCTGCCTCAAATTAAGGTCTATGACAAACTGTAAACACTTGGTTGTTACTTAATAGATAAAAAGCGCTTTGAAAGATACACAAAGCAATAAAACACACTAATACATGTTACACATATTTTATTATCACCAACATGTTACAAGATACAGGAGAATGTACTTTATTAGTAAAATAAAATATATCAATATTGTCGTAATGTGAAGCCTAAACAATAAAATAAAGGCTATATTCAGGTAGGTAAACAATAAAGACATTGGGAAAATATATCCAATCATACAGACTCCATTCATTCGGGATTTATGGATACCTGCTAGCTACTTGCAGATAGAGTGTTTGGGCACTAACTAGGGTATATTCGATGCATCTGAGCAAATTTCTTATGGCCCAACCCTAGCATCAACTGTATCATATATAAACTGGCTTCAATGTAAGAAAACTATTATAATTAGAAACTTACACAGTTTACAGCCTGTCAACTAATAGGCATTGAACAGCATCCAATAATACCTTTTAGGTACAAAGATATAAATGGCTCTCACAACCTTTGGTGGTAAAAGTTGTATGTACTCTAACCTGGTAGAAGTAAAAATAGTGTGCTGGGAACTCCATTTTGCTGGGAAGTTGGGATGTTATTTTGTGCTTTGAACATATTGGGGAAGGGTTGTAAACTGTCAGACTTTTCTTGTCATTTGTGTGTCTATTACCAAGAAAAGAAAATGTTAACTCTTACAGTAACCCTACAGGAAGTGAGTAAAACTCCCAAAATGACTGACAGAGGTTGTACCCCTTCCACATCCTGTCCAAGAAAATAGTTTTGATTTGCTGTAGCGGAAATGCAAGTTCTTTCATTTTTGGAAACAAAGAACAATGTTACAAATACAACTGTAAATAATGCTACATCAGTAGCATGTGATGCGTTTCACATATTATATACTGAGAATAAACAATTACCAAATGGCATACTCCCAGATTTCCACAACAGACTGATCTAACCCAAGGAATTCATACTGTGATCTCTAGACCACTGTGTGGTGGTCAGGTACTTACACAACAACTCAGAATACAGAAAAAATATCCTATGTGTTATCAGAAGTAAGACATACAAAAAAAAATATATATTTACACTGCCTTTAAAAATACAGCAGAATATTAGTGCTTCTTGTACCTGAAGGAAGAGTGTTCTCCGTGCACAGCTAGGCCTTGAGGCGGACAAGGTGACTGAATGTATGGTGACTGACTGGAACTCTGTGATCCTTTTCGAATAAGCTTGCCAGTGACTGGGTCATACTGTCGAACATCTGGACCTGGCTGGGTCTTGGGGTGAATAGGGGTAGGGTGATAGAGTGGAGTTTGAAATGCAGAATGAATGTCTGGGAAGGTGTTGGGGCTAAGTGACCTGTTCAAGGAAAATAAAAAGTTTCAGACAAACAATATCAAAAAAAAAAAAAAAATGAAAGATTCTTTCACTGCTCTGGGAGAGGTAACTATTTGGAGGCACAGAATTCACTGTTTTATTAAGCAAGGAAAAAACTGTAATAATACTTTAATGTCCTTTAGGATGGAACACATGACTAACACTGATATTTCATATCGCTCTATTAAATCATTTGTGCTGCATTAGCACAAATGAATTCTTATGCATACAATAATAAAGGCATACCTCTGAGACTTTAAGTAATCATCTTTTAAGGGAAAAAGCTGCTCTTCTACCTTTTCCCACCTCTCCAGGCAACTCCAAAGCCAGTCTGGGTTCACAACATAGAGATGTTTGCAATTCTGAGCTTGCCTGACTTTTTCGGTACCTGGAACCAAAATAATAATTGCTTATGCTAGACAAAAATCACACAACAAACAGATTATCCAAAAAGGGGACAAAACATCCACTATGAATATTTGAAAAGTGGAACTAAAGGCAAAATACAGAAATAGACAAAAAAGCTGAAACTAGACGGGGCTAAAAAATGATATTTCACAGAATGTTAACATAATGCATTTTTTTTTCTCTTGCCACCTAAAATTTGAAAAATGTTTGCCTCAACTCTATGTGTGCTTTTATTTCATCTGGTATTTTTTTTGTTACATTTCTTACACTTTTTTGGGAAAGATTTTTTTTGCAATTTTGAAGTGTTAAGATTGCTTTTAACTGTTTAGGGTAATATTACCAAATTCATCTTTTTTTTTTTTTTTGAGGACAAACGTGGCTCCTTCGTAATCACACATCGATTTTACATTGGGCGTTTATTATCTGGTCACAAGATAAGCATACCTATTTTTAAATTTCAGTGTGTAAATATCTTCTATAGAACATTTAGTAAGACTTTAGAAGACAAAACTGAATCAATTCTGCTAACTAAATGTGCTTCATTTGGAATCAAAAGCATTCATCTACATGCAGTTTCAATTTAGGTACCGGATATTTGTCAGTGTTCTAAATGTATATTGCAGAAAAATGCATTTGTTACTTTATTTAATGTATTTTAATTTTGTGCCTTTTTGTCAAGGAAGAAAATCATTGGTAAATGAACACGAGCATTATTATTGGGAACCTAATAGTGCCTGCAGGAGCCTAAAGGACAGCCATGGCATCCTAAAATTTGGGAAGCTCTAGCTTGCAAGCTTTCAAACTATCCAATCAAACATTTTCAAAAACACAGCACAAAACATGGGTACAGAAACCAATTGGGAAGGTGATTGTGTTTCCAGAATGGGAAGCATAGCTTATGTTGCCCTATGGGAGCAAATCTTATGTTGCCCTATGGAAGCAAAGCTTTTATTGCCATCTACAGGGGGATTGGATACGAGGCAAAGAAAAAAAAGCCCTAGCCACAAAGTCAGGCAGATGTAGCTGCCAATGCTTTGGACCTGGAAAGCTTCCTGCAATGACTTCCCAGGCTAAGCTGATATGGCTCAAAAAAAAGTTGTCTCCCAACACAACTATGTGGGACCATCACAGAAAAATCCCAATTGGCTGAGTCAAGATAAGGAGGAGAAACACAGAGTGCATTTAAACGTGATTTTATTTATTGCCATAATGTATAAAATATTTTTAAAAATTGCAGAATGGATCAAGAGAGTGATCAACTCAGTATTTTGGTAGTGCATTTTATACACAATAGTATTCATTAAAAAAGTGTGTATCTGCATTATCCAAATTTGTGTTTCTTACACTGCAGTTTGCAGTATATTTCTTTGTATATTTCTAAAATCTGGCCTTAATCTACCAGTGGGTTTAAGTAAAAGAAAACAGAGCTGGTCTGAAATTACAGCCCCTTGAGGTGGACTAACTGGTATTTTGTGTCTGGTGACCTAATATTCTGTAAGGGACAGCAACCCATGCTTCCAGATGGACAATTGAGAAATAAGCTTATGTGGGTCCCACTATAGTTTCGAAGACCCCAAGGTACAAGCAGGAATCTGTAAGTGCTACACTGTGAAAACATTCCCCCACTTTACTTACTTTATTTTTTAAAAAATGTCCCATTTTGACTTTTCACATATGTTGAAAGAAATGTAAAACAAAACATTTAAAAAAAAAACAGCAGAGTCACTCCCCAGTTTGTTTTATTTACATAAATTAACAAATTAATGTTAAAAAGAACAACTGTCAAATAGACACCTTTGCGGTTTAGCTTATTTCTTGTTTCACTTTTTGGTCTCAGAACAAGCATGCAGCACAAGTCAAGGAAAAGTTGCTTCCAACACAGCCTAATCGGAAGGCGGTTTTGTTTATAAATCTTGATCACTGAACTACACAGTCTGACGACTATTGTACTATACCGTACACTGGCTTTTCAAACCTATGTCAATCAGATTAGGAATTTGTGTATTTGATATATTTGCTTCTGTATAGAGGCATAAAAGGCAGGCATTAAATTTCATTTCACAAAATGAAAAAAAAATGTGCACAGCAATGAATTTATTTCTACAGCCATATATCATATAACCAACTATCTTGTATATGAGATGTCAAATATAGCCCTTCTTTTACAAATAGGAATATAAGTCAGTGTCAGGTGTCTGAAATGCAATTGAAGCCATCCCTATGAAGCAGGTCAGTTCGGTAACAGTATCTTGCTTACCTGCCCTTGCTGCAACAAGGTGCGTCACCCGGTCCGGCGTGTCCTCATTTAAAACCAGATGTTTGCTAATCCTTGAGCCCAGAGCTCTAGCATGATAGTATTCCCGTGTCCTCTCAATGGGAAAGTTCGTGGGATAAAGGCCACTGAAAGCAATCACTGTATTTTCCAGAACCTTTTTTTTCAGCTCTGGCACTATCATACGAATGTCTGGAATTTCATCCAACTCTTTCTTCATAAATCGATCGTACTTTGCATAGTAGTCTGTGTGTACCCTAACTAGAATCTCCTCAAGGTAAATTAAATGATCATCTTCATCTACATCACTATCGTCATCATCATCCTCTTCCATACTCTGATCTAATGATTCCCCTACGGTAATACCAGACTGTTCACTATTTTGGGACTCTGTTTCTATCTCTTTCCTGTCTGTACAACCATTACCCAAGTCACAAAGGCCATCCTGATCCACACCCTGTACGTCCATATCCTCTGCAGACAGTTTATCTTTTTCTTCAGATGTCAATCTTTCACTACTAATATGGTTCTCAGTCCACGGTTTTTCAGGTAAATCCACTGTGCAGGATTCTTGTAAAACTGCAGATTCCTGGTCTAAATGTTTAGACTTTCTCCAGCTTCTTTTACATTCATTTTCACTCCCAGAGGAAGAAGAAGGAGATGGAATTTTTTTACTTTCAGTCTCACAGTCACTATCACTTGAGAGATCAAAATCTAAGTCTTTTGCAGCCCCAGTCTTTACCAGTGATTTAGTAACTATCGTCCTTTCAGACTGATCAACAGGTGGCTGAGCGTCTGTCAACTGTGTTGAATCCTTGCCACCAGAATCACAGTCAATATGCTGACTTGACACAGAGTCTTGTTCTTGTAATCCATCACTAGTATCAGATTCCTGTTTAGGAGGATTAGTTGGAGGATCACCATTAAGTTCCTTCTTCGCTTTACCCAGTCCATTGCTTTGTTCTTCCACAGGAAGGTCTTTGGACTGACTAGAGAGCGGTGTGGATGGTTCAGACTGCTGCACCGTACTAGATTTTGGACAGCTTACTACACAGGAAAAGAAAAAAATATCCTTTTGTTATATAAAATGTTACAGGAAAGTGATGATAGTTTTCTACATTGAAAAGCATAACAAAAACAAAAAAAACATTTAAGAATGAAAAGCTACATTTTATGAACAGGCTGTGCTTACTGTCAATTTTCCTTTGCTCCCTTGTGCTAGACTGCATTTATATCAGCAGTGTTAGTGAGAGGTGATATCTCATAAAGTGACGTGTCACAGGTGTGGTCACATGGAACCCAATACCTTAAAAACAGAGGTCCTCGACCCCTAGGCTGCGGACTGGTTGCGGTTCATGGCTGGTGAGTTGGGGGGGGGTGGATGGGTTGCAAATGACAGGAGGCAGAAGCACTCCTTACACTGCTCTAAAGCTAGCGACAGCAGAGCAATGAATGTAAAGCTTACACTTCTCTGCCATTCCCAGCAGCTCTGCCACCTGACACAGCTCTCATACACTACTCTGATATTCTCAGCTAGTGTGCTGACAGGAGGCCGAGCTGCTGAGAATAGCAGTAGAGTAGTGTAAGCTGTACATATACAGGCCGCAGCAAAATTTTATTCTGGGTTACCAGGCCCTGCTGTTAGAAAGGTTGGGGACAACAGTCTTAAAAAAAAAAAAAATGTTTCCTCAGATGCAATAGAAAAAGAAGGAACAAGGAAGAATTGGCAAGCTAGTTATAAGCCATATAAACCTATATAAAAACTATAAGCTATATAAAAGACACTTTAACTGCACTGGCAAACAGACAGGGTCTCTTAAGGATAAACTCTAGACTAATACAATTTTATTTATTTATTAATCACCTAAGTATTTATAATGTGCCAACTTACTATACAGCTCAGTAAAACACAAAGAATATCAGCAATTGCTGTGCACGGTATATACCAGGTGCCTGGTAGAGTTTTAAACAATCTGTAGCATCTTCAAATAAATTTTGGTTACAAGGATGATCAATTTAATTAACTAAATCGCCCACCAATTTCTATAAAATGAGCTGTGTAGATGGTAGGTTGTCTTCCATTAATCTAGACATTTTTGTGAATAAAAACAGACAAGGCAGAAATTGTCTGAAAACTGCTATTTCTAAGATCAACATGACGCTTCTCCTCTGCTATTCTTAACACCTAAGAGGTTTTTAAAAAAGGTTTTGAGTTCTGCAGTATCACATTGTTACATGTGCCTCTACAAAATTAGGCATGGAAAGGCACAACAAAATGATCATACACAAAGAAAACCCTTTACATGTATAGTGTAAAAATGCTTGGATTTTACATTATTAATTTAGCGCAGACATTATGCAGAGCTTTACAAAGTCCTCAGTCCTATTACTAATTGGCCCTCAAAGAGGCTCACATTCTAATGGCCCAATCATAGTCATATATCATTACAAGGTCTAAGACCTAATTGCATGTTTCTGGGATTTGGGATGAAACTGGAGTACCCGGAGGAAACCCATGCAAACACAGGGAGAACCTACAGAGAATAGTGTCCCGACCAAGATTCAAACCTGGGACCCAGTGCTGCAAAGGCTAGAGTGCTAACCTCTCAGCCACTGTGCTGCCACATTTACAGTTAATACTAGTACTTTATACTAGAGCAGTATTTTATATAAATTAAATGATTAGTCACTAACCTCTGTTTTTCATCTGTGCCTCCTTGGAACCGGGAGGGGCATTAATGTCCCCTGTCCCTTGAAAGTAGACATATTTTTTAACTGTAATTAAATTAGGTGCAAATTTCCACACATCTTCTCGATCATCTATAATGCAAACCATAGCATCCCCACAAGGAAAAAGATTCCTAAGATGAAAATGCCAAAATATCACAATATTACAAACAGATGTTTCTATAAAAATTAAACCAAATGTCTAACAATTCTAACAATGCAAAAGGGTTACAAATACAATTCGAAATTCTCAGGCAATGAATTCAGTATTTAAAGAAAAAAAGTTTGACATGATGTTGGCACAATACTCCGATACCCTTTCCCTCCAGCTACCATGGCAACTTGCAAGCACCTCTGCAGAGCTACCAGTATCTGTAAACAACCTTTTGCGTAGAACTGCAACCATGGCAGCCAAAGCTAAGTTGGCAAGGTGAAAGTGAAAACCTTTCATAAAGTAGTATGCAGAACAGCTGTAAAACATTTTGGATGCACAAACAAAAGTACCAATAAATATCTACTCTTAAAAGATATAGGTAAAACAAAAGATGAAGTAAGGTTCTTTTCGTATTGTATCCTCTATTAAAACCCACAGGAATTTGGGCTGACCTAAAACTGGAATTAAAACATATCTACCTATTTTAAAATGACAGGAATGATACACAGCAAAAAAAATATGATTAATATTATTGCAACACTGCATTTTCTGACCTTGAGAGTCCTACTGTCTTTGAAACAGCCAACCAAGGGTATTTTATGCTGTGTGGGCATTTCTTTAGTTTTGCATAGTGTATAGAAGGATTAAAACCAAAAATTTTGTTGGCTCTGTGTGTAGCACTGAGGACATTTCAACTTATGTTCTGTTTAAGCGACAATACAACTTCACCTCTTAGTTGTCCCTGAAAGACAACACTTATTCTTCCTGGGACAACTAATTTTGCACTTCTTGTTACTTCTTTCCCTATAGCAATGGTCACTTGTACAAATGCTTGTGTTGTCCCTTTAGTGGGCACAAAAATGGCAATAAAAGCTTTAAAGAAGGTAAAAAAAAACAAAAAAAACAATGCCTACAAATACACTAATATTAATTATAGACTATGGAAACTGAGTCTTTTGCCAGTCTATTCCTACTGTATGTAACAGACATATTCTTGTAAAAATAAAAAACAAAAAAATACTATACTTTGAAATTAACAATCTGAAATACATTTCATACTGTTTGCAATGATATTAAAGTAAAAACGTAATAAATTAATAAAGAAGCAAATACAAACCTAAGATTTCCTGTTTTGGAAAATGGATCGATACATTCATCACGAGATAATATTCGATGAGAGAATAGTTTCTTCTCTGGATCCAAAAACCCTACAAAGAAAAAGAAAAAAAAAATTTATTTAGTTTCTATAGTCCACTAAAGAATCATAAAGCTGGCAGTAAGTGTGGGTGCACGTGGCATCTTATACTATAAGAAAACAATAGTGGGAAACAGCAAGGTGACACATGTACCTTTGATTCAAGTGGTCCTTCAGGGGCCCCCTGCCCCAAGTGCAGAAACGCAGTCTACCTTGTGCAACTATTTGTCTTCTTCCTGATCAGTATCTTAAAAACAGTATGTCGTCCTATTTAGAGGAATACAACCCTGTTTCCGGGAGCATCCCCTTCATTCTGTGCATGAGTACTGCAGTTCCATTCATTTCTATGGAGAAAGTCATGCCAGGCCGCTAAAGGTAGCTATGAAGACTAAACACTGCTAAGCTCTGCACATGGTGGACTGCACCTTCAGCATTCGGAGCACTTATGCAAAGCTCTGCTGGATTTGGTATTACTGGAGACAGTTTGTTTATCCCGCTCTTATTTCAAATGTTTTTTTTTTCTCCTCTGTGTGAACTGATGAAAATGTAACATTACAACCAATAAAAAAAAACAAACTAATGATTGACTGAATATCGGAGTTCACAAAGGTTGTAAATTCAAACTGCTCTTGTATATGTAAAAGAATTTAAAGTTATTTTTGGAACTGTACTGCCCTCTTGTGCTCATAAAAAAAAGGTTTTGATACTTGTGCAAATTACAATAAAAATGTGCTTATGGACATTTTAATAAATGAATCTGTTTAGTTACCTAACTTTTCTACATTGTGTTTTATATAATAATATGTTTAAATTAGGCTGGCCATGACGTGCTTGTTGTCCACCATTGAAAACAAACTTATTATTAAAAAATGCATGCCTAACTGCCCCTTCAAAGGTAAATCTTTTATATTCAGCTCCTGGGAAAAGCTAAGAATCTTAAAGTATTACAAAGCAGAGGCAGATTTAAAGACGGAAACACTCTGGGTCATTTAGTAAACTCAAAATAATCAGGCCGTTAACTATTTTATATTACAGAGTTGCGACCAGCATATCTGCATAACTAAAGATTTATTTTTTTAATAATTCTGCCACACTTTGTACGTGAAAAATCATTTTAAAATGAAATTATAGAATATTATTTATGCATTCTTAATTGTTGAAAAAAAAAACAAACAAACAATATCCAACAATGGTAAAAATAGAAATCCCTTCATTTTCTAGACCCATTGTCTAAAGATTATATAAAGAATAAATTAATCAATATTGCTGCCTGGTTTGTACCCCCAAAAACAAAGTATGTATGACTGACTGGTACATATAAATGTTCAAGAGCTGAAGTGGGTAATCCTGTATACAAATACACACTTGTTTAGTGTTTTGCACTCTCGCCTTTGCAGCGCACAGTTACGGGTTCGAATCATGGCCTGGACACTATCTGCATGGAGTTTGTAGGTTTTTCCTGTATCTGCGTAGGTTTCCTCCATGCACTCCGGTCTCCAACTTTCCAGAAACATGCACAGTAATCACAAAATATTGTTTTAAAGCAACAGTAATCTGACATGTGTATATAACCTGGAACTGGAATAAATATTAATGGATGATCCAAACTACAAAAACTGGAGTGGTAGTGCTGCAAATTATGAGTGGACGCTGAAAAGTTCTTTGCATGACCATCACCTCAAAATGTAAAATTTTCTTTTTAACCATTTTTTACATCTCCTAAAAAAGTGTTACAGTAAAAGGAATATCTGAACATTTTAAATTTAGAGTCATCCTCAGGTATCTCAAAAAAACTATTTATCCCTCCAATTTCTTTAACTGCAAGTCAATTACTTCGCTATGTGCTGTTAATAAAGATAGTGGGAGTGGTTGACTAGTTTAGAAAGTGACAACGAGCAAGGCAAACAGGAACTTAACAGCCAAGAGCATTTCTGGCAGGCCAACTTGTATTTTTCTGTACTCACAGGGTCTCTATCAGGATAAAACAAATATGAAGATTCACTGTGTTTCTATATAATGCCCTAGCATGTGCTTACATTTACATTTTTTCTTCATTTTGACATACACAAATATATCAGGTGGCAGTTAACTTGAGGCTCGGATAATTATTTTAGGCTCATTCACACTTCTGAGTTTAAAATACAATAATTTTACCATACATTTTTAACAAAGGTTCCTGAAATTTTCTTACTCACAAATTTCTGTTGCCTTTATAAGAGTTTTAAATGAAAGTAAAACATTTTGAAAGGTACTTTGCGTAAGTCTTTAAAGTAGGCATTTGCGTTTGGTATTGCTACTGACCTGCTATTGTATGTGCATAAAGCCTGCTACCAAAGGTGAAAACATGCAACTCATACAGCTTCGCAATCTTCTCCAAAAACTCTTTACAATGAGGACGCAGGCGGGTGTGCAGCATTGGTTCTCCTCTCCCTAACTGGAAATGAAAAATGCCCTGCAAAAACAACAAAAAGCAGAATGTATTACATGTACAAGTTAAAGGAAAAGCCTTTAAACAACAAAGACCCTGAAGAAGGTAAGAACGAATGTTTGTGTCAATTTGGGAGTTTGTGGAGGATTTGTAGGGTGGCAGCTTCAGTACTGATGACATTTACAAAAACTGCCGTCAAAGATGGGAATTTCTTTTCCAACTTGTTAGAGATTTAAATGACAGAAAGTGAGGGGAACTCTCCAACAGTAACACAAAAATAAAAAAATTTTTCTAGAACAATCAAGTGCCACTGTGGTCAGCAGGACATGAAGGAAAATCTTGATAACGAACGCCCAGAAATCAGAAAAAAACCCTTCCCTATTCTATCAAAAACAAGAAAAAGAAGCTTTTGATCGACACAAATTATAAATACTTCACTATTTTAAAAATATATATTTTACACATACCCTTTCCATTCACAACCTAAAAAATCTTGTCTTTCAATTTTAATGAACCAATGGGAGATGCCTACCTACCGCTCTACAATTTTCAGTGATCTCACAGCTCTGATTTTAAACAAATCTGTAAGGCTTTCAGAGAAACTATAAAACTGGTTTGTTAAGATTAACTAGACAAAAGTAACAATTGGTTACAGAAGGTTCTGTCTTCTACAAAATACCAGTTTTTATACTGACTTACGGATTATTTTGTTTTTCCGGCTTCATTTTCCAGTTTGCTAATATGGATTCCTTCTATTTTTGATGCATAATAGTACTGTTACACCATAAGTTCATTTTATACACAGAAGGTTTTGTTACTTTAACAAAAAAAAAAAAAAATTCTGCTTTAAGTGCATGCGTGAAATCAGCACCATTTTTCCCCCTATTGAAGAAAAAGCTAAAAAAAAACAGCCAGAAGCCTCCTAGGATATGTAACATGAGTATCCCAGGAGGCTCTGCACTCCCATTCTGTCTTTATCAGTTGTCTGCCCTGTTATGTACAGTTAATACGTTAGTGATTGGTTCACATTAAAAGATCATGTTATATGTTGTAACTTTGCTTACCAATATATTCAGTGATGCTTTTAATGAATTATGAATTTGTATAGTTACTTATTTTACAATCACAATACATTTGCTAGAGCAGAAAGTTAACTATCCAAATGTTTTTTTGTAAATTATTTAATTTAGTTGAAATGTTTTTTTAGAAAGAAGTTTGCTATATGATTATGTATGTTCAAAAGGGTCCATCTGTACTATAATTTTACCAATCCAGCAATAAAGACTAACCTGACATAGGCATAACAGTATTTCTATTTTTTTTTTAACATGTTTAAAAATACCAAATACATATTAATAATGTTAGTCTTGTGCCTAATGAACCAATTTAACATTGACAAAGCCTGCAGATAAACAAATGATATGTTAACTGAATCAAGGAGTAACACTGCCCAAGACAAAAGGAGCAATTCTGAAGGCATCACAAACTACAAGTACCAGAAATTAGGAGAGTGTAAGACTGCTTTGAGATAGAGCACAGGAAGGACAACAAGGCATCACAGAGGATACACACTGGAAAGGAGAGACTAAACACCTTCAGGATCTAAGAGGGAATGGGGCTCCCGGACATGGACCCTCATCATAGAAATATTATGGGTTTCTGAGCAAGGGCTGCTCATCAGCTAAATTCAAACTGGTCATGAAAAACTAAGAACCATTATACAATTCTAGAAAAAATAAAAAAGGAAAGTATCCATATCTCACAGTTGGGAAAAGAAAGAGCTCAGGGGCTCTAAACATGATTAAACTACACAATAAGGAGGCCAAACAAGGACCGAAAGGTAGCTTTTTCATGATATAGCGGTATGCCAAGAGCTAAATATGGGCAGGTATCATCATGTATACAGTCACAAAAGTTGATAGCCCTCTGCTGGGGACAGTAACCTAACCAGTGAAAGAGGAATAAAAGAAACCCCAGTAAATAAATTACTCAAAATTTGTTACTGGTCAGTTTGTATTTCAAGACACTGGTTCCCACTTCTCCTGCCTGAATGAAGTTCTTGTGCAGGCTTTCTTTCCTATCCATTTCATTTAACCTATATCAATCATATGTTACAACCTGACTTATTTCCATATATTTATGTGCACCTGTATGACACTGGTACAAGACTGCCAAGGTCAGCATGTATTATTATTATCATCATTACACAGTATTTATATAGCACCAACATATTATACGCAGCATGTAATACAAAGTCCATAGTCATGTCACTAGCTGTCCCTCAAAGGGGCTCACAATATAATGTCCCTACCTCAGTCATATGTCTTTAATACAGTCTAAAGTCAATTTAGGGGGGAAACCGGAGTACCCAAAGGAAACCCACACAAACACAGGGATAACCTATAAACTCCATGCAGATAGTGCCCTGGCATTCAAACCCCGGACCCAGTGCTACAAAGACCAGAGTGCTAACCACTGAGCCATTGTGCTGCCCAAACACGCTATTTAAAAAAAAATGTAAATTACATACAATACTTTCTTACCTTTCTAGACATATGTTGGCAGTGCTGTTCTGTAGTATGGATTAATGTTTGATCCAAGTCAACCATTAGAACAAGTTTCCTGTTTCGATGCAGTCTATGCTGGTCTTCCCGTCCTAGCTGTTCTGCTTGCTACAGGAAAGGGGAAAAAAATACTGAAATTCAAAGTGTTGTAAGCAATCAAATTAGAAACACCACTACTAAATTCTGACTGAAAGAAAAGATTTAATGTTTTTTGATTATTTCCCTAACATTTTAAATTGGTAGGTTTATAAAACATTTATGTTATGCGTTCTTGAGAAAGCCATATATGCCTCCCTGGTATAACCTGTATGAAAAAAGTTCCTTTTTTTTAAAATAAATATTTTATTCAAAGATAACCAAAAAACTTTAAATTTCAAAATGTATATGCTTAAAAAATATGGAGCAACCAAAATATGGTTACCCTTAAAAAATTTCTCGCTGGGAGTCTAATAAAACAAAAAGGTAAATAAAATATTACAACTTGCCTCTGAGCTGACCATGAGTTCTGGGACACTGTGAACCATAGAAACAGTAGCTGTTGAAAATGGCACCTGTTGCTTCCCATTCTTGTTCTGTATCCTGAACAAATGAAAGTTCATTTACATTACACTTTTAATTTAGCACAGCAATTTATCAGACCATCAGAAAAAACAGAATTTTGTCTTTAGACATTTCTGTTATCCATTGGGCACGGGTTTATATTGTCACCTAGAAAGGGCATGATGCAAGGTACATTAACCTTGGAGGCAGGAACAATATAGTGTCAAAAACATTCAGCTGCCAGACACCTCATTCATTAGCGTTCAGTAACAAGTACAGTGGGATAGTACAAAAAAAAAAAGAAACTGGGATACAGTTACAAAAAACACAGTAAACCCTACTCCCAGCCTCAGAGGATCACACCTTCAGAAACATGTGGCCAAAGGTACAGACAGACGACCAACTCGCTGCCTCATAGATCTGGGTCACAGAAGCCCGTTACCTAAAGGCCAAAGATGTACAGATAGATGCTGCTGAGTAAGAAGTAATAGGAAGAGGTAAATTCTGATATCTCAGAATTATATGCAACACCCAAACCTTTTAAAAGTCATTGAGTGTTATTAGGTCATGAATAAGTCCTATTTTAACAAATACCTTGAAATTGTCCTGCAAAAGGTACTGGTACAATCGCTCCCATGTACAGATGGCTCTCAGAAATCAACTGTAGAGCTAACCCATTCTCTAGAGGCAAGGTTGAAGTTCAAGACTGAGGCTTTATCTCAAACTTGATTTTGTAGCTAATAGCCACCACCTGCCTACACACAAATCTTAAACATAACCATTCCAGAAATGGTCAGACTGTCAGTGTGCCTACGCAAACACAGGGAAAACCTATAAAATCTATGCAGATAATGTCCTGCCCGAGATTCGAACCTGGGACCCAGCGCTGCCAAGGCCAGCCAATGGCAGCGTGCCAACCTCGGAGCCACCGTGCTGCCCAGCTCTGCTGACATGGATGCATTGTTCAGTTGGTTAACCATTCCTGGTGCTGCTTATCTTAAACAACTGGTGCACAGAAGAAAAAAAAAATATGTATAATTAGGAAACTGTAGTAAAACAATGAGTCCTTTTTTGGTGTCCCTTGTGTAAGCCAGGATACCAAAAACCCAATCCGCCGACTCACTGAACCATCTGAAATGGGTCAAACATTTTCAATCTAAAAGATTAGGTATTCACTGCAAGTGTAACCAAAATCCTTACAGTTCCAAGGTACCTAAGGTCTTTCCAACATTGGTGATGAGGTGGTGGCTAGCAAATAAAGATTAAAACCAGTAAAAAATAACACTGGATTCCTGAAGTAGACTGGGGAGCAAAATGAATAGCAGCATAATGCACTGGTCTAAACTCTGTACATCTTACTTTATGATGGACCAACAATAAGTTTTTTAAAAACCTGGTAGCAGAATGATCTTGGATAAATTACCAAGCTCAGGCATCACTAAGCCCAGTAGGCTAATGAAATAAAGATGCCGATAACCAAAAATGAAGCTGCATATGCAGCAGAGGTCTACAACATCTGGCTTGCAAATATAGCCCCATCAGCCTAAATGCTTTGCTGGTAAAGCTCCCACCCCTTCGGCTGCCTGTTGAATTCAAGGTATCTCTTGTCCAAGATAAAGTTTCTGGGGCAAAAACTCAGAGCCCACTACAGTGATGCCCCACTTGTCCCCCAGGGGGAGAAAGTGGAAAGCCTACAAGTGCAATCACCTCGGGCCGGCCACTGGTTTCAAACAGGGCTGTTGCAACATGAATGCTAAACTGGGGAGATCACACAGATCAGAGCTATCAGCCAGTCACCCAGCAAGCTGTTTTGATTGTGGATCAGTGATGAAAAAACAGCTGTGCTCTTTATAGACCAAAAACAACTGTATTTCAAGTATTCTACTTCATCAGCAATTGGATATCTAACTGGCATCATACAATCCTGATGTCAGGGGAGTGGTTGATCAGAGCACAAACACTCTCAATAAATCTCTCAAACACCTTTAGGCAGATGTCAAATCTACAGAAGAGAGTTTAGCAAACACCTTAACGGTTTACATAATTTCTGAGTTTAGGAATATACATTTAAAATAATTAAATTCAGAACACAAGGTAAAAATACGCACAAAACAGTTTACTTACTGTGTCAAGTCCTGACCACATTCGGCACATAGACCTTTCATCACCACAGGATGGCTACAGCCCGATAACCTCACCAAGACGCCCCTACAACATAAAAATAACAAAATTTTTTAGTAAAAATCCGAATATGTTGGAAAACAGTTAACATAAAAAATTATACGTTGTCTTTGTAACAAGTACACTCAAAACTATCAGTTAATTGGGGAGGTTTTGGTTTAACTAATGTGCTGCTTTTTTTTAAACACTCACAAAAAGTAATGCATACAACTGCATTTATCATGTACGTTTGTGCATTTTAAAGTATTTGGAACAGGAGCCTGACTAATTTTTTTAAACTGATGCATGTACACAGAACTTGAACAGATTTGTGCATCTCCAACAAACATGCTTCCACCAGGCTAGCCTGCCCCTAATCCTGCAGAGGAACCATTGTAGCACATATTGCCAAGAAACCTAATGTTAGCACGGTGGCTCAGAGGTTAGCACGGTGGCCTTTGCAGCACTGGGTCCCAGGTTCGAATCTCGGCCAGGACACTATCTGCATGGAGTTTGCAGGTTCTCCCGTGTTTGCGTGGGGTACCTCCGGGTACTCCAGTTTCCTCCCACATCGTAAAAACATTCAGTTAGGTTAATTGGCTACCCACCAAAATTGACTTTAGTGGGTAGCCAATTAACCTAAGACATATAACTTTGGCAGAGATATTTGATTGTAAGCCCATTTGAGGGACAGCTAGTGACATGACTATGGACTTTGTACAGCGCTGCATAATATGATGGCATTATATGAATAACAATATTAATAAATAGCCATAGGACAAAAGTGTCAAAATACACCATGCATCCTATCTTAGCTGCAAACCAGTTCCCATGCTGACCTTTGCCCTCTGCCAAATGCACCTTCAAAGTGTCAGATCTAGACCTTTGTAGCAATGGAAGAAGGTAACCTGGCCTTATGAATAACTTTTTCCATGAGATCATGTGGATGGCTGGATATATGTATACCATTTACCTGGGGATGAGACGGCAGAAGGATGCAATATGGGAAGAAACCATGCCATCACACGAAGAAGCTTAACGGATCTGCTGCCCTACCTAATGTACAGCTCTACATTAAAATGTATATTATACAAAATACATTTTATTAATAATAATAATAGTTTGTCAGTTCTATTTTGACGCACAAGGGGATCTCTACAATATTATTCATGTGGTTTTAAAGTTTTGGATGATCACTGTTTATAAACTTCCATTACTGATTTGTTTAAAAAGATGCAGATTCCAGTACAGGGCATCCTTATGCAATAATGCACTATGAATGACACCCTTGGAGATAACACAAAGTCCACAATGGCAGTGCCTAGATTTCATAATATAGGTTTTTTTAACCTTTCACTGCTGGACTGTTCTCTTTTTCACATTCTCAGATTATGTAAAAATTTGACATCAGTCAGGGCTTTATTGCAAAAAGGGACAGGTGATGGACCGCAATAAGCATTCTTTCCTGTCCGATTGCTGTCCCAGCTATCAAAATTCAATGAGCATGAGCAGCTCAACATTGATTGTCAGGATCCTTGACACATCCCGGCTTCTACTGCAGCTGCTGGGACCAAATAAACCATGGTGCATGGCCAAAGACCAGAACAGAAGACTGAAGAAGATGGTGGCACCCTGCGATGGAACGAGTACAGGTGAATATATTCTGGGTTTGGTCCCACCACTAGAATGCCCATGGTAGGGATTGTAAGATCCTCTCAGAGACAGTTGTTGACATGACAATGGACTCTAAAGCACCATGTATGTCATGTGCCAAATAGTAGGATGGTCATTAAATTATAATTTCCAGCAGTATATCATCGTATTTTAAATGGAACAGTATTATACAATGCACATTTGATTTTTATGTTAATTAGCAACAGGTTTGGTGCAGCTGGTAACCAATGCCATCAGTAGCTGTAAGCACACTGCTAGGTAAGCAGCAGGTAGCTTTACCATGGGTTGCCGAGAACCACCGGTCAATGGAAGCTGATCAATGTTTATCCTAACAATAAAGTCACCGCTGCGGAATACCAGCCATGGCATCCAGCACAGAACAACTTTGAGCAACTCTACTGCAGAATCTGAAACAGTCCAGAGGAAAGGAGGTGTGCACATGCGATTGAGATTCTCTGTTTGGCAACCGTAAATCATGTGATACTTGTGAATTTGTTTATCAAATCTATCTTTTCAGGATTTTTTTTTTATATTTTAATTTTTTTTTGACAAAATACAATATTTGCAGCAATCTTCTTATTCTCGTCATGCTTACCACTTTACTAAGTGACTTTTATTTTGTAGCTCAGTCAGTTAGCAATCCAGTTTTACCATTGTTTAAACACCATCACCAGTGATGAATATTATTTATTCACTTCTATGGGCTTGGCTACAAACTAATTCTATTGAAGCACCAATGACGTATAGCTGTAAATTACCAGCAATTGCTATCTCGAACAGCAAATGACTACAATAATAACTACTGCTCTTCTATGTGACATGGCCAAATTAGTGAAATCCAAGCAGAGAACTGAACTGCCATAATAACATTTTAAAAAAGAGGAGAGTTTTAACTTGGCGAAAACATGCTTTTCCTCACTGTAAACAAGTTTTGTACTCCCATATAAGTCAATAGGCAGGTCAAAAGCAAGACAGAAAAGTCAACAAATTCTAAATCAGCTAAAAAAAAAAATCCAAAATAAACCAAAAGTTTCTCAAAGTCTCTTATTTCTTCATATATTTAATTAAAAAAGCCAAATCTTCCAAGCAATCTCTGCTATTCAGCAAGCACTATAAGGAGAATTGTTATATGTGATCCCCAGGGTAGCAGCACATGGCAAGGTTCAGCTGCAGGCACACCCCTTCACTTGTCAGATACAAACTGTTTACTACAAATCCTCAAAGGCACTGAAAGAAAATAAGACTGTCCCTTTATTCCTTCCCTCCAGAGACTACAAACACACAGATGGGAGCAGAAGCAGAATGTGTTTTGGAGTTAGTTTAGCAATCTGCTGCACTTTTTATGCATAATAAAATATTATCAAACAACCCTCCTACTCTATTATGGATCCACAGAAATGAATACATTTTTATCATGTATGGTTTCATTATCTGCAATTATGTTAATATAAAGCCATCAGTTCTGAACATAATTGAGAGTCATTCAATGACCACATAAACTTATAATGAATCAAACTGCTGGAAGAAAGTAGAAGAGCGGCAGAAAAAAAAGTAAGTGTGCAAATAGTATCTTCTCTTTTAAAGAAACATAGGAGAAATATATGTGGGCTGTCATTGCGGATTTGCTTTTACAAATTGTTGGTTACCCAGCTAGCTGTCAAGCTTCTGCTCTGATTTTAAAACTTCTAAGTTACTGATCTAGGAGATCAGGACTCAGAATTGCCGATCTCTTCACTTTTGGGTGAGTATACCCCAGTCTGGTTACAGTGAGGAGTGCTAGGAGATACAAAAATAGCCCCCACAAAATCAATGCAAAGCACCTAAAACATTAAAGAGTAGAATGATAAAACAGCAAATGTTGCATTCTCCGGACACTTACTTCAGGTGTACATTTCCTGCTGCATGGATTTTACATTACAGTCAGCGGGTGTTTGGTGAAAGATGTATCTGGTGTTTTATAAATTTGTAACCACGAAAAAGTGCCCCAAGCCAATTTATAGCTATTTATATTCTAAACTTCATACAGAGGTTTCAGTGGTGTTTTAGTGAGAAACTGATTAGAAACTGTAGTTTTTATTAGGCAGGGCCAAGGAAGAAACGGTCCATTGGTTATGGATTCAAAGAATAAAAAAAGTTTTCTCTTTTAGCTGTCTTGTTGACTGTAGTACTTTAGGTCAATAACATAGTATGGTGCAGATATGGCTGCATGCTTTTTCTAGACTTTGCAATCCAGAAAGCGCCAAACACTATAAATCATCCTAACAGATAGCATTTCCAGCAATGGTAAATTGATGCCTCATTACGGACTGCCTTTAAAGCCATAGGGACAGATAACAAAAAAAACAAAAACAAATGAGGAATATAAAATGATGGGGCAAACTCATCAACAGTACTGCACATGTAACCCAAGACTCAAACCTGGACTCACACTACCCATGGCTAAGTGAAGGGTCCTATGCCTGAGAAAAATATACACGCCACTGTGGCCCCTTTTGCAAAATGCTAGTTACCTCTGTGTCTTGCTTATTCATGAGTTAATACTTGGAGTCACTGACCTGAAACAAGTATACTGGATTAGGAGTTCTGGCTTTGCTGACTGGTTGCATAATAATTCAACATTAGTGATAAGGAAAACACTGAAGCCAGAGACAGCCAAGCAACTAACATTTTCTGAAGAGTCAAAACAGGTTTAAGAGAGACCCTGCCAGTGAAATATTTAGTCAATGTGTAGCTGTAATATTACTCTGTAAAAAACCATTCCTATCACCTGAGCCACCAAACATTTTTCTAATGGTAAGACAAGCCTGACACTGTTTCCCTTCATACAGAAAATGCATAACAATCATTAGATACATCCAGAGAAATGTTCTTTCACAGGTACAGCATGACTTAAAATATTATATTATTATACATAATATTTATATATGACAGGGGTCGCTGTAAAGAGGACTGAGATCAGGCAACTTTTGTGATGTCAAGCAATGCCCGCAGGAGGGGCGACCAATGATCTATACAATTTAAAGAGGCACTTAGTTTGGCATGCCGACTTTAAAGAGAACCTAAAGCCAAGACACTTTTTTTCTATTCAGCTATGGCCAGGATGGGGGAAGGATCAGAACACCTGTCAGGTTTTACTGCCATCTGTGTTCCCACTGGGACTGATGGTGAGGAAACATTGGAAGAATTTGGAATTCTCAGCAGAAAAGCTAACTCTTCAATAAGGACATCTCTGTGCCAAAGAATTACTTTATTTTTCATATGAACTTTCTTAGTGTTGTGAAATTGCAGTCATTCACTGGCAATGTCATCCCAATAAAGCTGGGTGGAATTTATCCAAAGGTCTGCTTGCAGGTTTTCTCTATATGGAAAATTTTGGAATGGCTTTTACCTGAACAACTGGTAAAGTGACACCGCCACTGGAAGAAAGAAAAAAAAAGGGAACTAATTATGCTTATCTTAGTGGTGTCCTGTGTCTCTAAATGCTGCCACTTCATTGCCCCCAGAGGGTGGGTCAGACACCTGCCCCCCCCCCCAATCTGTATGAGGTTATTCTACTACTCCCTGGTACATCATATGGAGACATACAACCAGGTAAAAGTTATCACAGCCGGCAGCAGATTATTACAGACCTGGAGGTGAGAACTACATGTATGGGACAGGGTCTTCTAAAAGTGAAAATGTTGATAAAGAACCAAATTGTGCAAAGTTTCCCCCCTCCCCCAGACAGCAAAGTCAGGCTTTCACCTAACATTTCCCTACTTTGGGTAAAGCGGTAATCATTTGTACACACACTATGCTGGCCCATGATAGGATGGTAAAGGAGCAGCGACACAGCGGGGAAGCCATCCCTTAGCTTTGCACCTCCATCAACCAAAGATCTGTAATCTAGCAATGCTCATAGTGCTGCCCTCCCCCTTCCAGGGAACTATAGGGGACTAGAAGGTAACAAAAATACATCAGTAATAATGTCTGTAATTGCCATCTTCAGGCAAATATGATCCTCTCCTCCTCCTCCCAGCCATCCCTCATCTTTTATTATTAAACAGGATTTATATAGCGCCAACATATTACACAGCGCTGTACAATAAATAAGGGTTACAGATGACAGATACAGACAGTGACATGGGAGGAGGAGGGGACCCTGCCCAGAGAAGTAGGTATCTGCCAGCACTGCTCTATATATCAGCTGCATTCACATGAAGTGTACCATGATGTGTGAACGGGCTGTAGTGACACAGACAATCCTACCACGCAGCACAGCCAGGTCCCAGCTTGTTCAGATTTCAGGCAGCACCAAGTGCAGATCTGTGAACGGCCAGTGAAAATTGCTAGGCAAATGAGGCTACATCTACATAAAAATAAAATGCTTTTAAATATCATCTGCATGATTTTTCATTTCAAACAAGATTACAGGCTAAACCAAAACCCAATAAAATATAAAATTAAAAAGAAAAAAACTTTTTCTGAGTCGACCTTCAATCCAGAGGTGTTTTACATAGCACTTTATTTCTGCCACAAGAGGTCTTCGGTCTACCAAGTAAATGGCAGGCTATGACAACTCATCCCACTTTTCCTCCCTGACCGTCATGGAGCAGTCCTGTGACTGGTCAGTGCATGAACTGACTGGCCCTTTGTGCTGCTTCTTCTTCTCCCATGCTAAGCTGTGCTGTATAGGGACTGGTAACATTCAGGTATGTACAGAGATACTGGGGACCACAAAGCTGCAATTATTTTACATACAGTTCATAGTAAATATTCTTCAGTGGATGTCAAGAGAGAAACTGCTCTTTTTGCTCTTAGGAACTATCTTTTAATAATTATAAATATAACAAAAAACTCAGTGACCCAGAAAGCTAAAAAAATAAGAAAAAAATCGTCAAAAGGGGGATTAAAGCTACAGACAACTTGTCAGTAATGTGTATCTATTAGGGAGATTTCTGATCGCAGAACAGGAAATAATGTAAAATCTCCCCTACATGATCCAGAAAGAGGACGGGTTATACCCTATTTATGGATTTCCTGTTTATTGACAATTTCCCCTTATTTGCTGTTTATGGAAGATTCCCCCCCCCCATTTCCTGTTTATGTCCCCCTGTATGGATTCCCCCCCCACCATTTCCTGTTTATGTCCCCCGTATGAGATTGCCCTCAATTTCCTGTTTATGTCCCCCAGTGTGAAATTTCCCCCCCCCCATTTCCT